>NW_007260123.1:278834-350839 GCF_000164805.1 Carlito syrichta
ATTAGACTTTTTCATGTTACTCTGACCAATGAAATATAAATAGAGGTAACATGTGTCACATCTGGGCAAAAGTTTGAAGAGCCAGCATGTAATGCCAAGTTTTTTTCCTTTCTCTGCTATTACCATTAATAGTCCAGAAAGAGGCTACTTCAATAGCTTGAGTCCCAGGTTGAAGGTGACATGTGGCTGAGCTGTAGTTTATTCCCATTGTTGTGTTGCATGAATCAGAAATAATTCTTGGTTGTACACCACTGAGATATTTGGGTGATTTGTCATTATAGTTTAACCTAGGCTTTCCCGACTGGTATACTTTTTACATTTCAGGACCTAATTGCATATAAGAAGTTATATTCTTGTGAACAGAATTTCTGGAAGACAGAAAACATAAGCATAAAGAAATGTGGGTGGATGAAACAACTGAAAACAGGCACAGGGGTACTACATGAGAATCTATCAGCGAACCTGAAGTGTGCTGGAGCCAGTTGTCACAGGGGTCTGCAATTGGGCTTATCTCTTCCCAACCATGAGTTCAAAGATGTCATGTTGGCAGTTGGAAACTGGCCACACTGGGAGTACAAAAGAGGGCTCCTTCCCCACATCTCCCCATTAGCTGGTTTTTATGGGGCCCCTTAGCTCATCATTGATTTAGTAGTTCTGGGTGAACAAGAATTTACAACTCTAACAGGTTTCACACAATGCTGCTAGTGGTCAAGGCCACACATTAAGAACTCCTTTTCTAAGAAATTAAAGGAGAACATTCGAGTGGATGTTGGCATTGCAGAGTGAAAAGCCTTTTATTCTGACACTTGGAATAGCAGGGGACTGTCTGTCAGCCATCCTCCTGCTTCTTCATCTTAGGCAACAAACCCGTTCCATTAGACACAGCACAATTAGCTTTGCCGTTCAGTTAAGAGGAGACAAAACCAGTAATTCTACAGAGTCCTAGAATAATTGACCTAATCTTTCCACTATGGATCAATCATATGGACATGTCAGTGTAATCCCTGTTCATTATTTTTCAACTTTGCAATTAACCTGTAGTCGAAAAATGATCATGTAATTATATTTACAAATTAAAATACATATTAATGTTAATAGTATAAAAATAGAGAAAAGGGTAGAAGTTGTAATATCAAAGTGAGGAAGACAAGTGGAAAGAATAAATTAATAAATATTTTACATATTGAACATCTGAGCTATTGTTTAAAATAGCAAAATGTATGGAATTTTAAGTACATTATTCAACTTTACCCTGGCAATCAATAGGAAAGTAAAAATTTTCTATCCCTTTTAAAAAAAATGGAAAGGAGGAAGGAAGCAGTATCATAAAAAAATCATTAAAAAAAAAATAGGGAGTAAATCGAGTTTGGTGAAAATAAATACAAAATAAATGGAGAAATGAACATGTTATTCAGGGTTTTTGAGGTAACTACCAGGAGTAAAGACAGAAATAACTCTGACCTGCTCACAGAAAGCTTGCCCGAGGTGAAATTATTACCCACCGACTGATAATTGAGCAACTTCATTTTTCAACTAGCTCTTTGGGTATCTTTGGAGCTTGCTGGTAATAATTCAAGTAAATCCGGAGGACGCCGATTGCTCCTATGTAAGTGGCTTCTAATAGACATAAAACCAGACTGCAAATGGTCATCACGCTGAGGTGAGCAGTCTGAAATTATTTAGAAACAGAACCCTATACACTGACAGCTTTGGAGCATGTCAATAATCTGCTGCCCCATAAACTGCCAATAGATTGAAAGGAATAATATTTTTAGTCTGACAATTTTCTAGCAATAAATAGGTGATTCTGTTCAATGTCTTTCAAAGGTTGCCATGGTCTCAGGCTTTATATTTGTCTTGCATTTGGGCATATCATATTTTTTAATTGAAAATTTTTGAGAGGGAGGGTAAAAGGCTGTGAAAATGAAATCCCACATGAAACTGTATCAAATTGCTTTTCAGTTGGCTGAATACATTTATTATTGATTTGTCCTTTAATAACAATAAATAGCTAATGACAAAATCACCCAGCTTTTATTTCTAGGTGCAGAATTTCTAATATAGTTAAATGACTGTATGTCCTTCCTTTGCCAAAAATATGTATTTATTCATCAACTTTATGAGCTGTTATGATCAGAAATGAGTCAAGTCACAATATCTTTAGCTTTCAAGGTCCTGACACATTTAGAATGACTGCTGTTTTGCATTCTAGGTGGGTGTTATTTAGCATGTAAGACCATCTACAGTGAAGATAATGAGGAAAAATTTTCCTGTTAACTAAGATAGCTTGGCAGAGTAAGTGCTGAAAGTAGGTTCTTTATTTTTCTGTTACTTAGGATAGAAGGTAGAGAGATATATAGAGAATCTGTAGTATAGTAACTCTTCTTGGAACTACAATAATTTTTTTCAAAGAATCTACTGGTACAAGATAGAAAGCTCCATACATCTTGCTATTTTGTCTATATCAAGAGACTGAACTAGGACAACTCTGTCTGGAATATTCTGTATAGAATTTGAAATGGCATTGAGCTTCCAGTGTAACATAATTAATAAAATACTCATTGAATTGTAAATCCTTTTATTTTTGAGAGGGTCTTTTAACAAGTTTATTCTTCTAAGTATGTAGAGTAAAATGAAAAAAGACATAATCAATGGAAAAAAATTTTAATGAAAATAATTTTATCTAAAAAAATTGAAGCAAGTTTTTATTTTCATAGTTGAAATAAATACTTTAGTTCTGTGTTGTAGTTTAAATTCTTCCCCCAAATTTTAGAATTAAATGCTTCTATACAAATCTCAAAATCTTTGATTCCATTGCATTCAACTTCACTAAAACAGGGTTCAATATCAGCTCTCAGAAAGTACTCCTGATATAATGCTTCCAGTCATGTGAAAAGTAGTATTCTTCTTATCTCCAAAAATGCTTCTTTCAAGTTTGAGACAATTCCTTCAAAAGGATCTAGGAATAGTGAATGTGTAGAATGTTTTTGATATAGAGTGGTTTGGTGAAACGGAAACAGAAAAGTAGCATTAATTACTTTTTGAACTAGATTTATCGAGGGACTTACACAAGCCACTTGTTCTCAATTTTCACATTTATAAAAAATTTAAGTAGGTAATTTCCGAGGATTCTTTTAATTCTACAATGTTAGGGATTGTCAAGAAATTACACAGTTGTGTTAATGAGAATGCCTTTAAAATATATCAATTTTGGTTATCAATAGACACTGTAGAAATGAGTTTGACTCATCCTCTGCCTACATTGGCAGTCCCCCTAGGGCAAGCATGGTTAATTTATCAGTAGCACTTTCCAACATTTATTAAATCTTTCTGCATCGATTGCATTTCTTAAAGTTTGTTATACTGTTGATCAATGCCGAGTTGAATTAGCATATGTTCAAACTCTCTGAGGGGAGCTTTTGTAACCTCTGGGATCATTGAGTTGAATATTTTCTCTGACATTATGGGATTCACAGATCACGAGGAATAAAGAGCATATCCACTAGTACCCTCTAAATTTTTAAGAACTTGGACATTAAGGTAAGGTCTAGTAGATTTGCAGTGTAAATTGAAGTAGTGGCCTTTGCAGTTATATTGGAGGTCCCTGAGACTTAGTCATAAACTTACAGATCTAGGTTCAATTGTATGAGGGTACTAAAAAATAATAATAGCACCATGGCTATTGAGAAAAGGCTGTGGAAGAGACTGATGGAACTCAAAACATGCAAATGAGATTTTTCATACATCTCTGAATTCTCGCTCCTTTGAGTGTCACTCCATTCTTGTTAGTTTCAGAGCAAAGATGCTCCCCCTCTTGTCCCTCTACTCTTAATTTGCTGTTTCCTTGGCTCATCTCATTCCTCAGAAATAACTGAGTATACATGCCCTTCAAGATAGGGAGTCCAAATTCAACCATTCTTTTGTTCTTTTGACCTTTATTTTACTAAAAAAATAAATAATTGGAGATGGATGCTTACCACCCACAATAATTTACCTTGAGAAGATATGTATAATGACTGTATTGAAGGGAAGATTCATAATAGCAAATATAAGTTATGAATCAATAAGAAATAAGGAGACTTCCAGTGAGAGCAGATAAGAAATTGGATTTGCCCTGACACAGTGATAATGCCATTAAAATGTGCAGTGGCATTTGTATATGTCATAAAGGTAATTATTCTGAATCTAAGCTCTGGTGAGGTTAGACTTCAGATGTTGTCTTTAAAGAGAATCAGCACTGACAGCAGGTAGACTGTGTTAAAAGGATCTCAAATGTTTTAACATCCAGGAGATTGAGTTTTGAGAGAAGATTACAGGGACAGGCAATACAATTACAATACAGAGAATCATTGGAATGAGTAGGAGGGAAAGTATAATGTGATGGTAGTTTAATATGTAGGGAAGTTATATGGACCATAATACATAAACCATAAAGCTACTGAAAGACTTAGCTGTGTTTTAAAAAGATAAATATAAAAGGATAACTCCTCAGACTCAAAAGAGGTTGCTGTGTCTCTGCATATGCATCTTTGCATTTATTGCTTTAATTCTATGAAAACATGAAAGTAAAGGGCTAATACAAATAAGCTTAATATAATACAAATGCATTAGCACTAGAGTTAAAATTAAGACTATACCCCCCAAAATTATGTGAAAGCACAACAAAGTGGGAGTCTATACATGACTTGATTTCAAGACATTGTAAAGTTGCAGTAACCAAGATAATGTTGTATTAGCATGCAGACAGGCATACAGGTCAGTGGAACAGAATACAGAGGCCAGCAGAATCCATACATATTTGTCAATTGATTTTTATCAAAAGTGACAAGACAATTAAATGGGGACAGAATAGCCTTATCAAAAATAATGCTAATACAATTGGATATCCAAAGGAAAAAATGAATATTATCTCTTGCCTCCTGAAATACATAAATAATAAATCAAAATAAATTATAGACAGAAATGTTAAAACAAAAGTTAAAAATTTTCTCAAAAGAAACATAAGAGAAAATCATTCTGACCTTGTGGTAGACTTTTTAAAAAAATTACTCAGAAACACAAACTTCAAAAAAATGATAAATAGAACATTTATCTAAATTAAAAACTTCTACCCATCTAATGACAATTTTAAGAAAAAAGAAGATAAACTACAGACTGGGAGAAAACCTTTCCAGTACATATACTTGCGAAAGGATTTGTATCTAGAATACATGAAGAGTACTTCATAACTTAACTCATTTAAAAAATGAGCAAAGGATTTGAAAAGATACTTCACAAAAGGAGATATAAATTTGGCTGGTCAATACATAAAAAGTTGCTCCACATCTTAGTTATAAAAAATGCAAATTCAAATCACAGTGAGATACCATTACACAGCACTAGAATGGTTGCAATTAAAACAGTTAAAAGTACTAAGAATTTGGTAAAATGTGGAGCAACTAGAACATCCCTATATTGCTTTTTGGGATTTGAAATAGTAAGCCACTTTGCAAAATATTTTGATGGTTTCTTATGATGTGAAATATACATTTTCCATATGACCCAGCAATTTCACGTATAAGTATTTAACTGAAACAAATAAAAACACGTGTCCTCATAAATAATTTTACATATATTCTTATAGCAGCTTTATTCATAATAACTCCAAATTTAAAATATCTACATTTCACCATAAGATAATAAATAAACTGTGAGAACTTCATAGAATAAAATATTACTTGATTATAAAAAGGGACAGTTTATTAAAGTACACAACAATGTGAATGAATCATGGGAAAATTATTGTGATGTAATTTTATATGTTAATTTTTGTGTCAACCTCGCTTGGCCATTGTGCCTGGACATTGGGTCAAATATTATTCTAGGTATTTCTATGAGGGTATTTTTTGGATTAAATTATCACTTAAATTGGTGAACTGTGACTAAAACAAATCACCCTTCATAATGTTGGTGGGCCTCATCTAGTCAGGTGAAGACCTTAATAGAAAAAAGACTTACCTCTTAAACGCAGGAAGGAATTCTGCTAGCAGATGACCTTAAGACTTTTGGCTTTCCCTTTGTCTCTAGCTTACTAGTCTATCCTGCAGATGCTGGACTTCCTAACCTTCATTATTGCAAGAACTAATTACATAAATTTCTTCCTGTATATACACATCCTGCCGATCCCATTTCTCTAGAGAACTCTGACTAATACAATTATGTTGAACAAGTGAAGCTATACACAAAAGTATACATACTGTGTACTTCTATTTACATGGACCTCTATAAAAGATTATTTTAATTTATAGCAACAGGAAGCAAATCAGAGGTTTCCTGGGTCCAGAGTTTGGGGAAAATCAACTGGAATGGGCATAAGGGAATATTTAGGAAATGTTCCATATTTTGATAGTATAAATGGCTGCACAAGTGCAAATTTGTCAAAACTCATAAAAAATTCACTTAAAATTACTGTATTTATTATATGTGAATTATAATTATGTAAATAGGCTGTTATTTATAGAAGAAGGGGAAGAAAGGGGGAGTTTTGCATAAGCTGAGGGCTGTTTTACAGGAAGTAAGTGAAGACGTTTCTAGATGGTGAGAATCTAGAGGGCAAGATTTGTTTTGCATTATGTTTCTCCTCAAGGCTTTTGAGGTTATCTCAAGACTTGAAGGCTAGTTATGGGGAAAATGTGCAAAAGTTGGGCCCATGAATGTGGTAGAAAAGCATTGGAAAGACTTAAGTATAGAGGGTACCAAAAATATGTATACACATTTTAAGAAAGGAAAAAACTATATTAAAACTGTATTTCTCAATATATATATATATCAATGACAAAAGGTGAATAAAAGTCATATTTGATTTCTGCAATCACAAGAGATGCTCAAAGTGGTTACCATCAGCATTCAGACACTTCTGATTACAGCAAACTACTGCAGGGCTTGTTCCTGGGCAAAGCCTCCTGGATCATCTGTTCATCCCTTGTGCATATCACATAGTACTATGCATCTTAAACTTATCACAAATGTGTGCAGTTGATAGATGTGTTGGAGCTCCTGTTGCATACTCATGCCTCCATTGTCGTTGTAGTTCTACAATGTTCTCAAATTTAGAGTACCACTTCAAAATGGTCTTGTACTCCTTGAACGACAACTGTGCTTCTGACATTTTCTGACTGTTGCATGGTGATGCTAGCATTCATTTGATTAATGCCATCTTTTGAGCAAACGTCATGCTACACATTGCTACCATAATCCAATTCAACTTCGAAAAGTAATGCATAGATAACATCTTTTAAAATGTGTATACATATTTTTTGGCACCCCCAGTGTAATATCATGAACTAGAGAGAGACTTTACAGTAGACATTTTCTGATATGGAACTTTCAGAGCAACTGTAGACATCATTTGTAGAGAAATTGGGATGTCCAAGGAAAAAAGCTGATTATCAAGAAACTCAGATTGAATTTGGACCCAACACAAGTCTGCTCTGTTGGTTCCCCCTGGAGAACGTTTGAAAAAAATGCAGATTTCTGATCCTTACACATAATACTTCTAGGTCTTGGGTAAGGCCTTGTAATATATTTTTTAACCTTTTTATCTGATGGGACTGATGAGTAGTTAGGCTTGAGAAACACTTCCTCGATACTTCATAAGTGTAAGAAAACAGAGTGAGGAAAGAATGAGGAGATGACTACATAGAAATTCAGACTGTCCAAAGAGACTGACCTTCAAGTTCCTGAGTTGAGCTTTAACAAGGGAGACTTTACAAAATGCAGTGAAGCAAAACAAATTTTCGATGACTTTATTGTGTTTTTACTTCACTTAATTAGAAACTGCAGAGTTTGTCTGGGGATGCTCTGCTGATTAAGTCAGTATTTACTTTGTGGTGTATAATTCAAGTGAAACCAAAACAGATTTGAAAAAGGTTAACAATATTAAAAAACTTATTCCCAGATTCTCATAATATAATTTATTTCATTAAAACACAAACAGTTTGTCAAATACTCTTTTCTCGACAAAAAAAATGAGCTTTAAAAATGAGTAACCATACTATTCATAAATTTTTATCTATTAGAAAATTTTACATAATTAAAATTTAGCAGGAACAATTGTATGTCATTAAATATATTGATAAGCTAAATGTAATTCTGAGAACTTGTCATACTTGGGATGAAAAATGATAAGATCAACATACCTGCTGACCTCAATCTCCATGAAAAATGATTCAAGTAAGATAAATTAGACTAGGAGGAATATAGGAGCAAGATTCTTGTTAAGGAACACAGCCATGTTACGTGTCAATTGAGTGAATAGCAGCTTTAAAATGCTTGAATATAATTGACTTCATATCTTTGCGGAGAGAAGGCTAAAATATCCTTGACATGAGGAAATGGATTTTAAAGAGGGTTAAACTAGTTTATATATAATTTAGGAACTTTTCCTTTTTGTACTTTTAGCTTTAAACCTCTAAAGTCTGAGAAGTTATTTCAATGATGAAATTTGGTCTATAAATGTATTTTCACAAAAGCACTGAGTCCTGGAAACTGCTTGTTAAGGGATTATATCAGATTAATTTTTGATTTTGCTATAGACAATCAGATGCTCAACATCTATGAAGCATGTAACATCCTGGCATTCTGAAGTGCAGAAAAAAGAGAAAATTGTGTAAACTGAGTTTTAACAGGTATTATTGGTTGTCTTTTCTACTTCCCACATCACCTTTCTTGAGTGTGACTTATATAGGCAAACTTCAGCCTCTACTTCAATACCTCCTTTGATAGGAAACTCACTACTACACAATTTTATTGTTGGAGAATCTCAATGAAACAAAGGAGCTTCCTTATGTAAAGTATCTCTTTTAATTCCACAAACTCACTCTACCTAAGTTTTATGAGATACTACAGGAAGCCTACTTCCTGCATTTTACCCCATTAATATCTGAAAAAGCATCGTGTTATCCTTGAATTTTCTGTTCCCTTGGCTGCAGATTTCCTGTTGCATTCATTATTCTTTTAAAACTCTTTTCTCACCTACAGTATAAAATTTCATATCTTATTATGGCAAGGGCCCTAATCATCTGGTTCCTGCTTATTTTTTTAGTTTTGTTTCCTATCATTCTCTGAGACCTTCTTAATGTCCCAACCATGCTAAAATGACCACAGTTTGCCAAATACAACTGGTTCTTTCACAGTGGCATATTCTGAGATGTACTTTTTTTTTTTTTTTAATGCCTGAAGAGCTTTTCCACCCAGAAAACTCCTGTTGTCTTTTAGGACTATTCCAGGTCACTTGCTTTGGAAGTTCCCCTTGATCTCTCCAGCAGAAGAACGGTTCCCTTCTCTTTTCCCTTATCATCTGTCTGCTCAAGGTATATTCACATGTTTCGCTAGTTCCCAAGATTATAAACTTTTTGAAGTCAGTGACTATGCTTTCTTATTGCTCTGGGTATTCCCAAATTGCACACAGCGGGTGTATAACAAATGTCTGGTGAATGCATGGACTCATACCTTTGACCCCAAATGTTAGAACAGTCCTGAAACCATAGATCCCTTGGTAATAATTACAATGTAACATGCGAATAGGAATAAATACAATTGAATCAAAATGATCTCTTTTCATGTTTTAGGATCTTTCTTTGTCACTAAAAAAACTTTTGGAGCCAGAGCTGAGCTATTTGGCCTATCTGAATCATCAGCCTTACCTTCTCTGATCCACAAGTTCAGGCTTATTTTTTGCTATTTATTGCTTCCCTGAAAGCCTTAACACCACTTTTCCTTGTTCCCTCCTTGACCTCTGATTCTCAGTCTTTTACATATGGGATCTGACAATTAAGTTCACAAACTTGCCACTGTGCACTTACATTGGCAGCACTGTACGAACAAGTTGCTTAGGTTTCATAACCTTGGTATGTCAGTGTCACATGGCTGTGTTAGTGTCAATGTGTGGTGGTGTCTTGCTGAGTGGCACTCCTTGTTGTTGCATGTTTTTGTGTGCCATTGCAAGAATGTCATAACTTGAATTAGAGCAATGAACAAACATTAAATTTCTTGTTAAGCTTGGCAAGAGTGGATGTGAAATCAAGGACATGTTAGTCCAAACTTATGGGGATAATGCCATGAAGAAAACAGCAGTGTACAAATGGATTAAATGTTTTTCTGAGGGGAAAGACAGTATCATTGATGAAGAGAGGTCAGGACAGACTGTAAAGAGTAGAACTGATAAAAACATTGCAAAAATTCATTGACCTGTGTATCAGAGTCATTGACTGAATGTGAGAAGCATAGTACACCAAATAAACATTGACAGAGAAGCAGAAAAACCTTAACTGAAAATCTTGACATAAGAAAGGTGTGTGCAAAAATGTTCCTGAAGGAACTCTTGCATCATGACAAAGCACTAACTTACACAGCACTGTCTGTGAGGGAGTTTTTAGCCAGTAAACAAATAACTGTAGTGAAACATCCTCCCTACTCACCTGATATGGCTCCCAATTTTTTTTTCTTTACTCACAGATAAAGGAAATATTGAAAGAAAGACAATTTTATGACATTCGGGACATCAAAGGTAATACAACAACAGCTCTGATGGCCATTCTAGAAAAAGAGTTCCAGAGTAACTTTGAGGGATGAACTAGACACTGATGTCAGTGCAGCTTCCCAAGGGAAGTACTTCAAAGGTGACTGTAGTGATATTCAGCAATGAGGTATATAGCACTTTTTCTAGGATGAGTGTGCTAACTTAATTGTCAGGTCTCATATATCTGAACATCATTAATATTCTCTTTACTGATGCTGGATGATGGGACTTCTATCTCCTGGTTCTAATTCTGACCTGATTAGTTCTGCCTCCTTATGCTGTCCATGTCTCAGCATGACATTTTCCTATTGTGTTTAGCTGATATTATTGCACCATAGTCAGCGCTGAGCAAAAAGGTGGCATCACAAAAGGCTTATCAAGTGGCATAAAGGTCATTGGAGACTCAAAAAGGAGAAAATGACAAGGGGAGGGAGTGATAGAATATTACCTATTAGGTATAATGTGCAATAATGGAGTTGATTAAAGCTTAAAACCCAGACTTCTTCACTACTATACAAAGCAGCTGTGTAACCAAAAATCATTTGTACCCCTAAAAATATCAAAGCAAGTCATATTTTAAAAAGTGGTAGCACATACAATTTAAGCAATGAGCTAGGTTAGGGATACCTAGAAACTAGTAATCAAAGGAGAAGGATGGTTTTTGAATTAGATAATTGGTCTGAAAGGTGTGGACAAATATATAAGACGAAGGCATGTTAGAGTCAGGACATATACAAAGCATGAGAGTCAGAGCCTCCAGCAGGCAAAAAAACTTAGGAGAGAAGACACAATTAGAACCAGACTAGCATAAGTGCCAATAGGCTTACAGCACAGTTGGTCAAAGTCCAAGCAAATAACTATTTATTGCTCCTTTTCTGTATGTGGGGCAGGACTGTGCTGTTTGAGTGGTGAATGAGGGAGCACAACCCCCACATAAAGGATGCTTATAGTTGCATTTAGAAACACAAAATATTCAATTATATTCCTTTGTAGAAAAGGTTGTGATAGTGAAATTAAAGGATGTTATAGGAACATAGAGCAGGGACACCGAAGCTGTTGCTTCCCCTCTACCTAAATGCTCTGGCCAGGTATCCCAGGGGTGCTTCTTTCTCAGTATCATCAAATCTCAGGCTTGCTTTTCCTCTCCTCTGACCACCTTGAGAATCCCCTAATCCTGAATTCTAACAGTTCTTCTTTATCTATTTCAGTGTCAGACTGCAGTGTTGGACCAAATGACAACACTGCTACTCTCTGCTGCTTGGTGACTCTCTTATTTATTTCACATTCATTCCCTAATGCATCACCTGAGTGGTTGCTCCAGTCCTGTCCCTTCCAATCAACCTCAAATCTTTGCATCCTTAGCACATGACCTTGTCTCTGATTTTCCTGAGCAGATTGAGGTCATCGAGTGAGAACTCTTTCAACCCTCCACTCCTTGCTACTGCCCAAACAATCCCTGCTGCTTCTAATTATTCCTGCACTTTTATTTTCTCCCTTTCTTTATTTCGGACTAAGAGAAAAAAGGCAGTCTTCTTCATTTATAGTGCCGACCTTCTCACCTGTGATTTCGACCTCACCCCCTCCTTCATTCTCCCAAATTCTTTCACTTCTTTCTTTCACTCTGACATCTTCCTTTGCTTCCTCCTAGTCTCTGTTTTCAAGGTACCAGAATGCATGAACACATGCTAGACTCAATCTAAAAGAGACCTTTTCCAGATCTTGAGTCTCTTTTAATTGACCACTTTCTTACCCTCATCTCCAAACCTGTGTGTAAGTAGAAGCATCTTTTGTTTACTTGGTGATGTGTCTGAAACTTAAGATTTGTGTGTCCCAGTTGCTCCTACTTTTCCCCAGATATATTTATTTATTTCCTTCTGTTTAAATGATTGTCATCAGTCTCAGTTGTGGTATTTTCATCAGTTCAATTTCATTGTGATCTGCCTTCCTAGACAATGATCAAATCTCTTGGTTAAATGCTAGGTTCAAGGAATGGGCCACTTTCATTGAAAACCAGGCTTTGCTGAACACTAGGTATGTGAGAGGAGCAAGCAAGTACTCATCCAACTCAAACCTCAGGCTTCTTATTTGGAAAGTTAGTAGATATATAACAGCTACTTATCTGGGCTGTTGTAATTACTAAATCAATAATTGATAAGCTTTTAAAGGAGGACAGCATGCCTGGCAAAAAAAAGTAACCATGCAATAAACATCAGTTATTATTTTTTAAGACATCTTTTTCTCTCTCCCTTTCCCAGTGTCCATAATTGTCAGAAATTTCTGTTTAAATAACGTTGCTGCTAGTGTTGTGCTTTGCACATGAGGAGCTGCCAGGTGTGGAGGTAATCAATTAGAATGAGTCAAACTGAAAGTAACAATTAAGTCTTTATTCATATATTGTGACAGGATAAGCAAAAGGCAATAAAGAGAGGCAGTGATGCACTGGTATTTCATTTCTCCCCAAGATACAGCACTTGGCAAGACTCCAATGGACATATGACAGGCAAGGAGGAATCGTTTTGCTGCTGAGGAGCCCTAAACAAAGGTTCATATGTGTGTGTGTGTGTGTGTGTGGGTGTGTGTGTGTGTGTTTTGTTCCATTATTATCGAGGTATAATTGACAAAATTGCATACATTTAGGGCACACAACTTGATATATGTATCTGTGGTAAAACAATCACCATAATCAAGCTTCTGATTATGGCAAAGTGAAAGTAATATATATATATAGCATCTCTTAAAATGTGTATACTTTTTTGGCATCCCTAGTTTATCTACAGGAAATGAAATAAGTATATTAGGGAGTTTTCTGCATTCCTGTATTTATTTCAGCATTATTCACAATTGCTAAAATATGGAAACAAACTATTAATAAATTTTCAATAATGGATAAATAAAATGTGGCATATATATTATATATTACCTATATTGTAGGCTATCCACATTTAAGACATCTTTTTTCTCACTCCCTTTTCCAGTGTATATCTCTAAATATTGTGTGTGTGTGTGTGTGTGTGTGTGTGTGTGTGTGTGTGTGTGTGTACATGTATACAGAGGAAGAGAGAGAGAGTGAGAGAGCGATAAATACCATTCAGCCTTTTAAAACAAGAGATGCTGCCATTTGGGAGAGTATGGATGAAACTGGAGGACATTATGCTGAGTGAAATAAGTCAGACACAAAAGACAAATACTGTATGTGGAATCTGAAATAGTAAGGCTCCTGTGCTTTTATGAACTCCAGGTGCCAGGGGAAGAGAAAGAGGAAAGGAACAGGAATGGGAAAGTACTGAAGCAAAGTTTTTTAGCCAAGATTTTTCCCTAATCTCACTCCATCATAAGGGCACCTAGGTTAGGAAAGTAGATATGCATATGGATCTGGGTGACACCCATCTTCCAGTCCTGAAAGGCAACCTCCTCTAGAATACTGCAAGGAAGGAACAAGTAAGTTTTTAAGACCAATCAGAAGAATATTTGAAAATTAGGTATAATCATCCATTTAAGAATAATTTTACAAGGAAATGCTATAGACACAAAAGTGGTTAATGTCCAACATACATTATTTGTTCCAAAGATAGAAATCATTTACATCTTTACTGGGAAAATGTCTTTAAGTTAACTTCTGCCTCTTCAGTCTTTTAAATTGCTCAGACAGCTGGGCTCGGTGGCTCACCCTGTAATCCTGCGCCTTTGGGAGGCTGAGGTGAGTGGATTGCCTGAGCCCGCGGGTTTGAGACCCGCCTGGGTAGGTGAGACCTCATCTCTACAGTAAATCAAAAAATTAGCTGGGTGTGGTAGCGCACGCCTGTAATTCCAGCTACTTGGAAGGCTGAGGTGGAAGGATTGCTGGAGCCCAACAGGTCGAGGCTGCGGTGGCCAGGAGCAGCCACTGCACTCCAATCTGGGTGACACAGTGAGACTCCAACTCAAAAAAAAAAAAAAATTTTGCTCAGACAATTAAAGAGTCAAGACTAGAAAATGCACTGAAATATAATCCAGTATACTGTTTCCAAACTTCATATAACTTTTCTGCTGCTCAAACATATTGAATTTTGCCTTAAAATGTCTCTTACATGAAATGTGGTTATTCTGACCTACCTCACAGGATTGTTGTATTAAATAAAATATTATATGTTAAGCTCATAAATAATAAAATAATGCTCAAATGATAAATGCTGTTATTTAAATGGCCATTGCTCTTCCTCTTTAACCCTTGCAATTTGATTCTTCAACACTATTCAATTGAAATGGTTTGTTGGGACATCACAATACCTAAGTTAGTTGTTTTATTTTTGGATATCACTGTTACTGTTTGTTTCCCTATCATTTTCCCCAACTAACTGTCTCCTACTTCTTTCTTTCTTTTTTTTTTTTGAGTTAGAGTCTCACTCTGTCGCCCACACTGGAGTGCAGTGGCAGCTCTCGGCCACCGCAGCCTCGACCTGCTGGGCTCCGCCAATCCTTCCGCCTCAGCCTTCCAAGTAGCCGGAATTACAGGTGTGTGCTACCACACCCAGCTAATTTTTTAATTTTATTGTAGAGATGAAATCTCACCTGCCCAGGCGGGTCTGAAACCCGTGGGCTTGGGCAATTCACTCACCTCAGCCTCCCAAAGGCATGGGATTACAGGCTGAGCCACCAAGCCTGGTTCTCCTACTTCTTGAATGTTCTCCTTCTTTGGTTTCTGTCTCTTGATTCTACTGCCTTCTCACTAAAGCTTTTTTTTTTTTCTGATCCATCTCCCTCCTAATAGCTTTAAAATGTGAGCACCCCTGTAATGCCTCACTTTTCTTCAATTTGCTCCATTTTCTTCTCTCTATGCTTCAGTATCTCCATACAGATAACACATATTTCCAGTGTTCCCCCAACATAATTACAAACGCATTTTCAATTACATTTTGGGAAATTCTTATGTATATGTTTTATTAGCATTTTATACTAAGCATATCTTTTTCTTTCTTTAATCAAGTTTTATTTTGGAAATGGGAAATGAAAAACTATGTGCATTAGAATTCTATGTGTTAGAACTACATTTAGTCTGCTATTCATATCTGATATGGATAACTGGGGAAGTTACTAGATGGGAAAGTTAACATCACATATTTGTATTTCAGAAATTTTAAGCACTTTTTTTTTTTTTTTTTTTTTACTAAAATGCTTCCTGGTGTAAGGGTTATTATTATTTGATTAGTTTCTGAGAAGTCATTGATATCCTAAGACATTTAGGTTAGATACTCCTCACTGTAACTTTTGACTTCTTTCCTTTATTCCCTCTATTTAATCAGCTGCTCAAACATATTGAATTTTGCCTTAAAATGTCTCTTACATTGTGGTAGATTGTTATCTTGGTGATCCCCAAAGAAGTATGCCTTCAATATTTATGTCATTTGGAGTCTCAACAATGTACCAAAGAAGATGGGGACAATCTGTCCTGGAATGCTGGCATTGTCTGTAGAGAATTTTAATAAGGACAAAATCAACTGAAAGTTGGTCTAATTTTTGTTTGTACAATGTACTTTAATTTTAAACTATGTCAGTGATCATGTACTTCTCCTTCCTGAAGTAGACCTCACTTACTGCCTTCTGACTGGGTGTATAATTCTCCTGTACCCACTCTGGTTTTTTTTTTTTTTTTTTGATGGCTAGCTTTTTCCAGTGGACCATTAGCAAGCATGATGTATTTAAAGACTTGATAACACCTACGTATTGTCCCCTTGGATGTTTGCTTTTAGGGTGCTCTCTTTCAAAACTCAAGCAGCATGCTGTGAGAAGTCCAAGTCACATGATGATGCCACGTGGATGGTAACTGAGGAGCTCTGGTTGACAGCCACACCAGAGTTCCCAACTTTTTATAAATCTAACAGTAAAATCTCTTACTTTATCTAGTTATGCTGCACACCTAGAAATGTTCTCAAATTATCATCCAAATATGCATTTCCTAGTCATTATATTATAATAATACAGATAACAGAAACAACATAAAAATAGCTGATTTGCTCATGTTCTGAGAAATACAACAGTAGTAAGAATTGAATTTCTTTTAGGCTAATGCTAATAATCTTAGTGGAGAATATGAAAGGCTATTAGTAATTTAGTGGATTATATAAAAGGCAGGAAAAAATGAGAGTTATTCAAACTTAGTCTAATTACCTGAAATAAAGAAGCAGGAGTTAATGTTTTCAAAATACCCATATTTTATTTTCTGATGTATATTGCAGCAAAATTTAGTATATAGAAGGCTCTACAAAGAAGTAAGTAAATGCGTGAATTTAATACTTCTTATGATTTGAAAAGATTATAAATTCTTTTTTGAAAAATAAAAATACCCAATATCTGTTGCTTCTTATTTTCTGACCTCTACATTTTTCTTTACTGCCTCCCTGTGCCTTGCAACCACTGTTTACTCTTCATTTTTATATAATTGACTTTTTAAATAAAGATTCCACATATGTGTGAGATCATACAATATTTTTATTTCTGTGTCTGACCTATTTCACATAGTGTAATGTTTTCTAGGTTCATCAAAGTTGTGTAGCTTAAATAAACACAATACAATTTTTTTAAAATGGCAGTTAGAAAGAAAGTTGGAGAGTCTTTGTTTTGTGAATGGATACCATGCTCCATGGCTTTATATTCACTCTGGCTTGTACAGTTCAATAGCTCAGTTAACATTTATTCAGAAAGTACTAAAGACCAGGCACAACAATTGGTGATTTGGATGCTGAGATGAAAGAAAGAAAGAAAGAAAGAAAGAAAGAAAGAAAGAAAGAAAGAAAGAAAGAAAGAAAGAAAAGAAAGAAAATAACTCAGCATCTAGTAGTGGAGAAGACACATCATGGGTGAGTTCATTGTTGTGCTGAGTGCTGTGAGCCAAGAATTTGTGTACTGGATTCTGCATATATCAGGCTGAAAAGCACAGAAGACGACTCTTTGTTTGACCTTGGAAGACAGGGATGACACGCCAGAAGAGCTGGCACATGAACTGACACATAAATGTGTACCATTCAACCTTTTCAAAATTTATTCTCTTTTGTTTTTTAAATTTTTTTGTCTTTTGTCTTTCTTATCTTCTTCACTTTTAACATTTTAGATTATCTCCTTGAATAAAAATCTAGATAGTTATTTCTAGATTAAGATGACTGTCTTGGGGCAGCTAGAGTGAGCTTCTTCTATAGAGTAAAAAAGATAGTTTCCTCAGCATCCATAAAGAAATGAATATAGCAGCATGTTCCACGAGTCTACAAAGGAGTGATAATAACTAATTAGAGCAAAGAAGAAGAAAAAAATCCACTGATATGGGCTGAACTGGCTGGAACTTCTCTGTACCACCACAGTTGATCATGGTCTCCAGACATAGTGGGGAAGGTACGTAATGGGAATTCAGGTGCTCTGTGCTCCTGCCATGAACTTGCAAGGGCCCCCTGAGCATTGTGAGACCTTAGCCCCTCACAGGAAATGCCTTCCCCACAGTTATGCTCTGCCATGGAGTGGTGTAGGAAAAAAGCCTTGAGCAGTGCCAGCTGCCATTTCCCAGGGATTCAACCCTTGCGGGGTAGAGCAACTGGTTTCTAGCCAGCTTGGAAAGACATGACCCCAAGGGCAAACTCCACAGCTGCAGACAGTTTCTGGTTGGGCAGGTTGTCTGACAACACCTGAGGCCCTCAGGCCTACTGAACCTTGACATTCAGATTGCCTGAGGGGAACGTGGGAGCTGGGTGGGAGCTGGGTGGGACACATTACCATAGCAGCCTTTTACTCACCTTGTGAACATTTCTGTGCCTGCTCTGTACAATAGTGTTATTCCAGTGGCCTGGGACTCCTTCCTAAACCCCACTAGGAAGCACACTTGTGTGATGTTTCAGCTCCTTCCCCTGCATGACCCTTGAAGGCTCAGAAAAGACAGAAAACTTGGGAAAGCTCCAGAGCTCCACCCTCAGCCTAGGCTAGTTGGGCATTTCCTTGGAGCAACACTCACCAAGGAGAAACTCTTGAGCCACTATCACAGTCAGCTTTCTCCCACAAGTGCCACCTCCTGGCTGGAGATCAACACTACAGCCCGCCACATTGGATACAGTACCTCTGCTTTGGGGAAAGACTGATCCCCAGCACAAGCTAACAGCACTTTCCTAACCACTCTGGCCACTTAGGATGCCATGATCCAGTGCAAGTATACAGCACAGGGTTGCCACATCTGGCAATTGAGAAAATCACCACACAAAGGTTATACATAATCAAGGAAACCGTATAGTGCATATATCAGCCGCCTCCCAACCTCAAGAAGAACTCATTTATCCAAATGAGAAGGAACCCGAAAAATAATTATGACTATATGAAAAGGCAGTTCTACAACAACCCCAAAAGATCACACCCACTCTTAAGCAATGAACTGTAACCAAAATGAAATTTTTGAAAGTCCAGACACAGAATTCAAAAGGTTGATGATAAAATTGGTCAATAAATTTCAGAGGAAAATTGAAAACAATCAAAAAGAAATTAAAAAAAAAGCAAACTTCAGGGCATGGATAAAAAAATATCCAAAGAGATAGATACCTTAAAAAAACCCTGAAATTTTGGAAATGAAAGCAGCATTAGGGAAAAACAAAATGCAGTGGAAAAGTTTTAACACTAAACTAGAACAAGCAGAAGTACTTGAAGATAAGGCTTTTGAATTAGCCCAATCAGACAATGATAAAGAAAAAGAATCAAGAGAACAAAAGAAAGTCTCCACAAAATGTGTGATTATGGAAATCATCCAAAACTAAAAAAATCACAGGTGTTCCTGAGGGAGAAGAGAAAGCATCAGATTTGGAATACCTACTTAAGGGAATAGAGGAGGAAAATGTCACTGGCTTTGCCAGAGATAGAAACATCCAAATACAAGAACCCAAAGAACCCTCACATGATTCATTGGAAAAATGTTATCCGAGGGCATATAATCAATTGACCATGCAAAGTTAATATGAAGGAAAGAATTATAAGAGAAGTGAGACAAAAGCATCAAATAACTTACAAAGATCAACCTATCAGACTAACAACAGACTTCTCAGAATTGTACCCCACATCTTTAAAATTTAAAAAAAAGTTTTAAAAAAAGTGTATCAAAACTAGAAAAGAAGAAATAAAACTATCTGTTTGCCAATGATATAATCTTATACCTAGGGAACCCTGAAGACTCCTTCAAAAGACTGCTGGACTTTATAATGAATCTGGTAAGATTTTAGGTTACAAAATCAACACATACAAATTATTAGCACTGCTATACATCAATAGTGACCAAGTGTAGAATTAAATTAATAACTCAATTTCACTATTATAACAGCCAAAAAGCTAAAATACCTAGGAATATATTTCACCAAGGAGATGAAAGATTTCTACAAGGAGAAATACAAAACAACAATGAAAAAAAGCTTCAGAGGACACAAACAAATGAAGAAAAACCCATGCTCATGGATTGAAAGAATCAAAATTATTAAAATGACCATATTACCCAAAGTAATTTACAGAGTCAGTGTAATTCTTATCAAACTACCAACATCATTTTTCACAGAGTTAGAAAAAACAATTCTAAAATTCATATAGAACAAAAAATAAAATAAAATAAGATAAAATAAAATAGAATAGCCAAAACAATCCTAGGCAAAAGGGCAAAGCTGGAGATATTACTTACCTGACTTCAAATTATACTATAAGGCTTTAGTAACCAAAACATAGTACTGGTACAAGACCAGACACATGAGCCAATGGAACAGAATAGAGATTTCAGAAATAAACCCAAATACCTACAACCAACTGATCTTTGACAAAGCAGACAAAAGCATACATTGAGGAAAGAATGTCCTATTCAACAAATGATGCTGGGAAAATTGGATAGCTGCTTGCAGAAAAAAGAAACTTGATCCCTATTTCTCCTCATAAAAAAAACATTAACTGAAGATGGAATATAGACTTAAATGTCAGACCTGAAACTTTAAAAATACTAGAAGAAAATCCAGGAAAAACTCTTCTGGACATCAACCTAGGCAAATAACTTTTGACGAAAACTCCCCAAAGCAAATGCAAATAAAGGAAAAATAAGTGGGATTTAATTAAACTTAAAAGCTTCTGCACAACAAAAGAAAAATCAACAGAGTAAACAGACAATCTACAGAATGGGAGAAGATATTCACAAACTATATAACTGACAAAGGACTAATCCAGAATCTAAGAAAAAACAAATCAGCAAGAAAAAAGCATTTGCCCCATTAAAATGTGGGCAAATGAAATGAACAGACATCTCTCAAAATAAGATATACAAATGGCCAACAAACACATTTAAAAAAATGGTCAACATCATTCATAATCAGGGAAATACAAATTAAAATCACAATGAGATATCACCTTATACTAGTCAGAATGGTCATAATTAAAAAATAAAAATAAATAAATGTTGTCAAAGATATAGAGAAAAGGAAACACTTATACACTCTTGATGGGAGTGTAAATTAGGACAACATCTATGGAAAGCAGTATGAAGCTTACTCAAAAAACTAAAAGTAAATCTACCATTTGATCCAGCAATCCCACTGCCAAGTATCTACCCAAAGGAATAGAAGTCATTATACAAAAAAGACACCTGCACATGCATATTGAACTTCTTAAGATAATTATTTTTGAATTATTTTTCAAGTTTTTCCTACATCTTTAAAATATTTTTCTTTGTTGGTGTTACGTTTGTCTGATTTTTTGTTATCCACTTGTCCTTAAGTTGATGCTTTACATTTGAAGGAGAAACCCCCCTTTCAGTCTTTATAAACTGTTTTTGGCAAGTAAATGTCTTCTCCTGTTAGATATCCAGATCAATGGTATTGCCTCAAGGATTGTGGTTGTGTGGAATTGGATCTGGGTCAAATGGCTGCTTCTGGGTTCACAATGAATATTGCAGTTGGTAGGCCTACTATGGGCCCTGGGGGCATGAATCTGGTCCCAGGGTGGACTGGGCTGTCTTCAGGACTTTGCTCCATTGGGCTGGTACTGGAATGCAGACACACTCAGGGTGTACAGATAATCTACCTGTTACCAGGTGAACTGATGGGTGTGACTGCTTTCAGGTCTCTGGGGAGGCTCTTGTTGGATCACTGGGTAGATCTCTAGACAGATCATACTTCCTTGGCTCATGGCTAAGAGGGGTTGATATAAGTTGCAGGGCTATTTTGGAGTCCACAGCCGAGACAGAGCTCTTTAGGCCTGTCTCCAGGGTCACAGGAGGCATGTCTCCTGATGGCCTCCTGAGTGGGCAGGCTTGCTCTCAGAACACAGTTAAGAAGGGCTGGAGTCAATGTATAGGCCTGTTTCAAGTTCCATGATGGAACCAAGTTTAGCAAGTTAGCCTGCAGAAACAATACTGGGTAGGCAGTTCTTTCACAAATTGAGTCCACATTGTAATATTGTTAAAGAAAGTCAAGGCATTAATTAGATTACAGTAGTGTGTTCAGTACAAAGAAGTTAATAATTCCACTGGTCATGATATATTAGTCAGAACCTCTCTGGATAACTGTTTCCAGTTTGCAGTGCAACGTTTTCAAGAGTGACTATGACAAAACTGAATATGTTTGCAAGAAGGCAAAGTAGTAATAAAAGTCTAAAAACTATTTAACATGGAAAATGAAGTGGCTTATTTCAGCTCTCAAATTATGTGCTTCTTTAGAATTAGGGAACCGATTTTCATTAGAGAAGAAATTCTCTCCAAGAAGAATGACACTTCTTTTGCTAGTGAGATCATAGCCTTGAAGAGCTTGAGAATTCATGATATTTCTATAATTTATCACTTTAAAGAATAGGAAAATGACTCATGGAGAAAGTGTGGATATTGCTAATACTTTACTTAAAAATAATTTCTAGTTTTGTATTGAATCATGTCCTGATTTATTATACAATAATATATATTCATGCATTGATAATATTTTATGAGTTTAAATGTTCAAAGACACTACTCTATAAGTTTAAAAATTAAGGACATACAAAAAACAAAATCATATGTTTATGACTTGAAACCTCCGTCTCCCAAATGATGAATCCTTAGATTGAGAAATAAGCTATAATATGCCTTGGATTTTTAAAATATCTCAAGTGAGAGAGGAAAATGTCTTTATATTACTTTGTTGTAATCGTTATTAAATTAGTGTATGAAACAATATTCAAAGTATGTGTAATGTAATAATAGATTAGTGTAGTTGTGTCCCTTAATATTTTTAAATTGGTTAAACAATAAATTTCTGCTACCTACAAACCAGTTAAAAGAGGGCAAGGCAGTAATAGAAAAATAATGTTTGTGACTATTTAACATAAACATATTATACTATGAATTAAGAATCTTGTTTTCCTAAAAATAAAATTGCATGAAAATGAACTTTAAAATGGTATCATGTGCTTTATTTTATTTATTATTTATTTATTTTTGCTGTGGGTAGTCCTTTATTTACCTCTTTTTAAATTTTTTAAAAAATTTTAAAGATGTGTACTCAGGATTGGGTATGCAAGTGGTTATAGCACAGGTAAAGTTTGGACCTCTCTTTGGTCCCCACTTTACCTGATTTGAGATCAGCCCCTCTTATTGATGTTATGTGCCCCTCCTCCCTCCCCTGGCAGTTTCCAGCTACTACAAGGCCCTGTCTTATAGTATTAGGGCAAATGTTCAGGGTCTGCTTATGAGTGAGAACATGTGGTACTCAGTTCTTTGCTTCTGTGATAAATTGCTGAGTATTATAGACTCTAAATCCATCCAAGTTGCTGTGAAGCCCATAGCTTTGTTCTTCTTTAAGGCTTCATGATATTACATCATGTATATATACCACAATTTTTTTATTCAGTCCAGTTTTGGTGGGCAGCATGACTGTTTCCATGTTTTTGTGACTGTAAATGGTGCTGCAATAAACATGAGTGTGCAGGTATCTTTTTTGTAGAGTGATTTAAGTTCTTACTGGTATATTCCCAGAAGGGGGATTGCTGGGTCATATAGAAAGTCAATTTCTATTTCTTTCAGGAATCACCAAACTGAACTAGTTTGCATTCCCACCAGCATTGTAGAAACATTTCCTTTTGTCTGCATCCTCAGCAGCATCTGTTGTTTTTGAGTAATTAATGATGGCTGTTCTTACTGGAGTTAGGTGGTATCTCAATGTGGTTTTGATTTTCATTTCTCTGATGATTAGTGAGGTTGAGGGTTTTCTCAAGTGTCTGTTGGCTGCTCATATGTCTTCTTTTGAGAAGTGTCTATTCACGACTTTGCCCACTTAAAAAATTTTTTATTTTAAATATGTGGGGTACAATTCAGGGTTAGGTATACAAATGTTCATTATGCAAATACCCTTGTTGATGAAGTATGTCCCACCCTCTGTCCCTGCAGTTTCCCAGTACTGTCAATCCTGCTCCCCGCCCCCAGCATTCTCCCTGTACCGCTAATCCCTTTCTTATAGTATTATGATAGTTGCTCAAGGTCCACTTATGAGTGAGAACATGTGATACTCGGTTCTTTGTTTCCGTGATAGATCACCCAGTATTATAGCCTCTAAATCCATCCAAGTTGCTATGAAGTTTGTAATTTTGTCCTTCTTTATGGCTTCATAGTATTCCATCATGTATATGTATGACATTTTTTTAATCCTTGCATTCTGAGGATGAAACCTACTTGGTCATGGTAGATGATTTTTGAGATGTGTTGTTGGATCTGATTTGCTAATATCTTGTTGAGAATTTTTACATCTATATTGATGAGGGATATTGGCCTGTAGTTCTCTTTTTTTGTCAGATCTTTGCCTGGTTTGGGTATAAGTGTGATGTTAGCTTCATTAAATGATTTGGGGAGAGTTATGTCTTTCTTGATTGCCTGGAAAACTTTCAGTAGGATTGGTATCAGCTCCTTCTTGTATGTTTTGTAGACATCCACAGGATATATGTCTGGTCCAGGGCTTCCTCCCCCCCCCTTGTAGGTAGCTTTCTTATGACAGTCAATTTCCTGAGTTGTTATTATTCTATTTAGAATCTCAATTTCTTCTTGTTTCAACCTTGGGGGGTTGTGTGATGTTGGAAAAGCCTCCATTTCATTTAAGTTATCAAATTTATTTCCATACAGGTGTGCATAGTAATCTCTAATAATCATTTGGATTTCTTCTGGATGACTGTAACTTGATCTTTTACATTTCTGATTGTGTTTATTTGGGCTTTTTCTCTCTTTTTCTTGGTCATTCTGGCTAGGTCATTCTGGCTAGGTCATTAATCTTGTTTATTCTTTCAAAGAACCAGATTTTGGTTTTGTTGATTTTTTTTTCTATGGTATTTTTTGTCCTCTATGGTCTGTGTTTGGGCTTTTACTGTGATCTTGATTTTTCTGCTGAAGTTAGGGTTTTGGTGGACTTGCCTTTCCAGCTCCCTTAGGTGATTTGTTAGGCTGTTAACTTGTGATCTTTCTATTTTCTTGATGTATGTTTGTAGAGATATAAATTCCCCTCTCAGTAATGCTTTTATAGTTTTGGTAAGATGTTTCTTCATTTTCATTTGTTTCCATGAATCTTTTAATTTTTGTTTTGATTTTTGTGTTGACCCAGGAGTTGTTCAGCATCACGCTGTTTAGTGTCTATGTCTTTGTGGGTTTTTGGGGAATTTTGTTGATGGTGATATTTATTTTTATTCTACTGTGGTCTGAGAAGGGGCACTGCAGTATTTCAATCTTGTAAAATTTGTTTGCTTGATTTATGGCTGAGGATGTGGTCATTCTTGGAGTACATTCCATGTGGCAATGAGTAGAATCTATATTCTGTGGTTGTTGATGGAGTGCTCTTTAGGTACCTACTGAGTCCATTTGGTCAAGTGTCAAGTTGAGATCCTAGATCTCTTTGTTGATTTTTTGCCTTGATGCTGTATCTAGGGTTGTTAGTGAGGTATTTAAGTCTCCAGTTATAATAGTGTTAGAGTCAATATCTTTTTTTAGTTTACTTAGTAGCTGCTTTATAAAAGCTGGTGCTCCTGTGTTGGGAGTATATATGTTTAGGATGGATATTTCTTCTTGATAGTATGAACATTTTATCATTATATGTGACTTTCTGTATCTTTTTTGATTTTTGATAGCTTAAAGGGTGTTTTGTCTGATATTAAGAATGCGACTCCTGCTTTCTTTTGTGTTCCATTCACCTGAAATTGTGTTTCCCATCCTCTTACTTGAAGTCTGTGAGTGTCCTTTCTGGTGAGAAGAGTCTTTTGGAGACAATATATTATTGCCTTATGATATTTTATCCATTTTGCCATTCTATGTCTTTTCAGTGGTGCATTAAGTCCATTCACATTCAGGGTAATTATTGAAATGTGAGTGTTTATCCCTGTTATGAGGTTCTTGTAGAGTTTGTTGATTTTGCTACTGTTTGTTTATTTGTTTGTTGTCTTTCTTTCGATTTTTGGGTTTTTTCACGTTTTTTCAGTCTTTTTCCTGCTTTCTTGTGAAGGGCATTGTTATTCTTTTTTCCCCCTTTCTTCTGTGTTTAATACTTTCTTAAGTGTTTCTTGTAGAGCTGGTCTGGAGGCAGTATAAACTCTTAGGATTGAATGTCTGGGAAGGATTTTAATTCTTCAGTAGCGATGAAGCTTTTGCATTTTTGATAGCTTAAAGGTTGATTGTCTGATATTAAGATTGTGACTCTTGCCATCTTTTGTGATTCATTTGCTTGGAAATTTGTTTTCCATCCTCTAAGTTTGAATCTGTGGTCATCCTTTGTGGTGAGGTGAGTTTTTTGAAGACACTGAATTACTGGATCATGTTTTCTTCATTCAGTTTTTCATTCTATTCAGTGGTGCATTTAGTTCATACACATTCAGACTAATTATTGAAATGTGAGAGTCTGTTTCTGTCATAATACTCTTATAAGGCTGTTTTGTTTTCAGTTAGCTTTTGTATTCATATATGTGTGTTTTTGAGGGTATGCTGTGTGCTCTGCTGCATCTGTGTTTGTTTGTGATCCTGTGAAGTGTATGAACTTTTTTTGGTTTCTTCTTTCTTCTGTGCATAGCACCTTTTTCAGTGTCTCCTATTGAGCTGGTCTTGAATCAGAATATTATCTTAGGGATTGGATGTCTGGGAAGGATTTTAATTCTCCCACACTGATGAAACTTAACTTGGCTGGGTAGAAAATTCTTGGCTGAATTTTTTTTTTTAATCTCTGAGAACATTAAAGATTGGGGTCCAATTTCTTCTAGCCTGTAATGTTTCTGCAGATAAATCTGCAGCAATTCTGATGGGTCTCCCTGGTAGGTAGTCTGATCTTTTCCCCTTGCTGCCTTTAGTTTTCTTTTATACCTACTTTGTGGGCAAATTACTATGTGTCTGAGGTTGGTCTTCTCATAAGATGTTTTGTAGGGGTTCTCTGAATCTCTGTGCTTGTATAGTTGTCTCCCTGACCAGATGAGGGAAGTTTTCTTGAATGACCTCATGGACTGTTTGTTCCAGGATGTTTTCTGTTTTCTTTTCTATTTCAGGGATTCTGATCAGATGTAGGTTTGATTACTTGATAAATTGTACATCTCTTAGAAAGTTTCTTCTTATGTTTTTTTTTTTCTATATTTTTTATAGATTGGGTTAATTCTACATTTTGGTCTTCCATCTCTGAGATTCTTTCTTCTGCTTGGTCAATTCTGCTTCTCATGCTTGTCAGTTTGTTATTTATTTCTTGAATGGAGTTCTTTATTTCTGTTATTTCTAACACTTTCTTGAATTTGTCCTGCTTTGCTGCAATTTCATTTACTTTTTTAGTCCTTGCATTTCTTGATTTTTATTAATTCTATCCAATGATTCTCTAATGTCCATAAGTACCTTCTGGGTATTGTTGTTCTCAGAGATAGCCATTGTTTGTGCCCCAGTAGTTGTTCTTTCTAGTACTGACTCTTTGCTGGGGCTCTGATGGTTACCAGCAGTTCTTTGTTTGCTTGTTTTTTTCTCTTTCTTTTACAGTTCTCTCATTTTTCTCTTTTATTCTGTTGCTCAGTGGAAAATGGAAAAACAGTCACTTCTGATATTTGCTCTACCTTTTGTCTTTCCTTATGCTTGGACCCTGGGTTTATTCAATTATAAAGTAGGGAGTGGGGCATTTTGCTGTCTTTTTACAATTTTGAGCACTTACTAGGGGATGGGGTGTGTGGCAAGGATTCAGAGCTTGTTGGCAGATCACAATGTTTGCTATCTGGTGAGTGGGCCAGCTGGGACTTGCTCTCTGTCTCTGCACAGTATGACCTTACAGTGGGTATGCTCGCATAGTCCCTGAGTCCAAGACAATGTGTATGAGGGAAAAGAGAGGGAAGAAGGAGAGAAAAAAGGGAATGAAGGAGAAAGAGAGAAAAAGAAGAAAACAATCAACAATGACAATAATCAAAAAACAGAAGAAAGGACAAAGAGAGTGAAAGAACAGTAGGAAAGAAAAGAGAGCACCAACCAACAAACAAAGCAGCCAAATGAGATAATCAAACAAACCAATAACACCACCCTCCCCCCCCAAATGGAGAAAATATGGGTGATAAAGAGTTCCCAGATTTAATATGTCTCTTAGTATCCCTCTGGTGATAGATTCTGCAACTTCAGTTCTGTTACTGCAGCTTCCTTCTTCACTGTTGGAACTTAAGATACTAGAATATTTATTCCCTCCTGCCTGCAATTGGTAGCCAACGCACACCCATGTAAGGGTGGGGGGCTGAAATAACTTGACACAGTGTCTCTTGGGATTTCACCCCTTTCTTCCTCTCCCAGCATGGTCATAGCCCCCAGAGCATCCAGTTAATAGTGGGGACTAGGACTTTCTGTCTCTGCCCTGCCCTCCCAATCTCTTTTGCTTATTGCTAGGGGTAGTGGGGAGTCAGGTAGGCACTCACCAGCCTCCTTCTTGGTCAGTTCCACTGTCTGCCTCTATTGCCCTGTTGCTGGCTCTGGGTGAAGAGTGTATCATCTGGGCTTCTGCACCTGCCATTACCTGCCAGTGCTTGTGTATTCAGGGCAATGCTCTTTGAGGTTGTAAAGAGCAGCCCCAATGCAACACAGAAATCAGTGCCTGGTCTCAAGATGCAATTCTGCTGTTCTGCAGAGGCTGCCCTGGAGCACTTCTGTGCTCAGGCATTGGATAGTGTGCTCAATTTCTCTGCCAGCTTCTTCTCCTGTCATGAATGAGGTCAATAGCTCCCTCCCCAGCAGTTATCAGTCTCTGGATCTTGTGACTTGGTGGTAAGGCTCTGGAGCCCAATCCAGGTTTGGGGTGGCCTCTCTCCTCTGCTTCCTTGGGGATCTGCCTCAGGCTTTCTTGCTGCATTCCCTCCACAGCCCTCACTGTCAGCGTTGATCTCACTCCAGCAGCTCTTCCTGGAAAAAGCTCATAAGTCCTCTGCTGCTAGGTCTCCTGCTCTGATTGCATATGTCTGTGTTTGGTCCAGTGTAGAGGGGGGGGGCATCTGTCTCTCTGGTATCGTGCACTTGGAGTATCCTTTCTGGGCAAATGATGATCGATTTCAGAGGGGTGCAGAGATTGCCCCTCAATCTCAGGATACAGGTTGCTCAGGGTGTAAGCTGCTTAGAATTGGGCAAAATAAAGCAAGTCTCTGCCCTGTGCCAGGACGGAGAAGATGGTGGCAGTCCATGTTTTCTTCTCCAGTGGTGCTAAGCTCCAGAGATCCTCTCTGCACTTTCTCCATGGTCCCTGCTGCCGGTGCCTGGCCTGTTGCTACATGTTGTGGTGTGGGCCAGGTGCCAGGTGATGTGAGGCAGCTGATATCTTCTGCCTTTTCCCGAGAGATGCCCCAGAGATGGTGAATGTTTCTGTGCCATGCGGGTGCCTAATTCAGAGTAGCAGCAAATTGGAGCCATTGATATCATGTACTTTAAGTGATTTGCTGAGCTATCAAGCAATGATATCTATCTATCTATCTATCTATCTATCTATCTATCTATCTATCTATACATATAAATCTTTGCATTTTTCCTTCTTATAGACAAATCAGGTCAAGTTGAGAAAGTAAAAACTATGGGAACTATATACTAAAAATTATTTCATATATTGTGTTCAAAATGTGATATTTGAATATGCTTTAGTACGCAATAAATGGCTATTAGTTCTTGAACATTAAAAGACACAATTGAAATAATTTAAGATATGGTGTGATTTACTTTGGAGATATGTATTTCATATTATAGTTGCTTATATCAAGAGAATGAACATATAAATTAAAAGGTAAGTAAATGAAATAGAAAGTATATAATTCTGGTCAACATGGCAAAATTTTAAATCTTGTTAAATCCAGATCTTTGCCTTTCTTATTTTTGCAGCTGCAGATCTAAGATCCACCATGGCTGGCAGAACACATAACAGTTCTGTTCTCCTTTAAAATTTTTAACTACTAACCTCAAATTGGCTCTTATTGCTGCTTGGAAATTTTACTTTATCTACCTAGTTCATTCACTCTAGCTTTCTCAGACAGCCATTTCATACTTTTATCTCCTTTTTCAAACCTCTCATACTTCCTCTAGCATTCTCATATACAGAAGCATCCTGTCCATGATTTTATTTAAGGTAAGCAATACTAATTCTACATAAGTTACATCCTCTTGCCTTTGCCCACATAAAAAATTGATTCCAAAATATGAGATCTTCTTCATACTTTGTTACCTGCTTGTATTTTCTCCACTAGCACTCACCAGCATTAATATCTCACTATAACCCTACATTTCCCAGGAGATATATAGATATATATCTTTATATATATCTATACATAGATATATATAAAGAAATCCAACTTTTACTTTCAGCCATGAATGAATAAAAAGGGTTTTAAATTATCCTTTCATTACAAACAAATTAGAAAAGTGAAAAAAAAGCATCTTCATACATTAGAAAGCAAGAAGCATGAGACTGTGATCCCAGAGAAGGAACCAGAGAAATTTATTCCTACATAGAGAGGCCCAACTTTCTGCCTAGAGGCCATTTTCCAATTAAGGAATAAAAGGGAGAACCTAAAGTCACAGAAGACACAGAGAGAAGAGTTATGGTATGCTAAGGTAGAATTTGGGGTGGCACAGTGCCCAATAAGAAAGAGCTTCACAGAGGAAGGGTAGGAAAAACTGTGTAGGAGACTCCTCAAAACTTTAGGTGAATAAAAATCTGAGCACGCACAGGTAAAACCCTTTGAAATTATACAAGAACAAGTGCTGTGGAATAAAAAATTATTGAGGACCTGAAATCTGAACAATTCCCAGGTCTCCCACAGGACTAGGATTCATTTGAGTATTCACCAGCCAAAGTGGAGAATTGTATTGAACACATGGGGCTTCAGTAGAGAATAAAGAACAGTCATGACCTAAAAATGGAATTAAATTAATCCTAGAGTAAAGCGTTCTCTTGAGATGCCCTAAAAGAGATGAAAAAATAGAGCTTGAAATTATCAAACTGATCTTCAATAACTTGCCTGCCAGAAAAAAATCTGATATTTTGAAAATAAGTAAATAAATAAACATTGGACAACATAAAATATCCATCACTCAAAAAATTATTTATGTAAGTAGAAAAAGTGATTCATAACCTAAATAAATAAAAACAGGTATATGGATTCAGAGACAATAGCATCAGAAAAAAATTAGCACAGCTATTGTCAGTATGTTCTGTATATTCAAAGATATAAGCAAAAACATGAACATAGTGAAGAGAGAAATGAGAATTATAAAGAAATAGCTAACATTACAGAATCCATTTTAGAAACTGTGCAAGTCACAGGATAATAGAATGACACCTTTAAAGTATTAAAGGGAAAAAATGTTATCATGTTTTAAGAGTTAGACATTGTGGTATCCATTAACAGTTTGGCAGCATGATAGGCTGAAAAGTACATTTTCTGACTCTGACTCTCCACTGTTTTCAGAGCCTAAAACCAGGTCAATGGGGGATAGCTGGAGTACAAGTAAGCCTTGTACTGAAAGATCTAGACTCCTCAGCCCACAGATGCCCATCCATGCCCCCAGTGACTGCCATATCTTTTGGGTTTTCCACAACTTGTTCTGTGTAAATTGGCTTAAGCATGTCCCCTTTTATGTATATTATGCTTACAAAGGCCCATTCTCTGTTTGTTGGAAAAATATGTTTATTTTTAAATGTTTTGATAATCAATTATAATACAAAAAACCCCCAAATAAATAATACGGAAAACAGAACGTAAGCTTTATGGGAGGGTGGGTCCATTTCTCTATTTTATTCTCCACTTATTCACTTCAGTAAGAAGAATAGATGGTTTATAGCAGGCAAAAATTATGAATGAGTGAATGAATGAATAAAAATAAGCACTACTGTGCTACTACCCAAAATAACATCACTATTTCATTGTTTGTTTCTATCATTTCTATTTTAATGCCCTAAAATAATTATTTATAAAAAATGAGATAAGTTTACACTGAGAAATTCAGTAATCAATACTAAGCTTAACAAAACACAGCAATTCTACATTGATACATTGGCACTCACAGGAAGAGTAAATGCCCCACCTAGACCTCAATTTCTGCAGAACATTTTGTATTTGCTCTTTTAGCAATGGCACCCTGAAAAGATCCTGTCAGCTTAGGTTAGAGAATGTCTACATATAATCACAAATGCAATTGATCATGATTTCATTTAAATATTATTCAGCAATACTGTTTCTATCATTTCTTTTAAAAAAGTTACAAATGAAACTATAATTTCTTTTAACAACATTCTTGGTTGTAACTTCCTTTCATTTATTCCTAGAAGACAATCCTATCAAAAATTCTATGTATTTTCTTCTGATCATGATTATTCTTTTGCATATAGATACAAAGAGATATAGATATAGATATGTAGATATAGATATATAGCTATATGTAGATGTAGACTCAGGCACATACAAACACAAAATTCTTTCCTCTATCATTAATGCTCATTTAAAAATGTCTATAATTTAAGCCAATGGAACAGGATAGAGCTTTCAGAAGCAAAACCTCAATTTCTCAACCAACTCATCTTCAACTAGGGAGAGGAGAACCTATTTAGTAAATAGTGCTGGGAAAACTGGCCAACCATGTGTAGAAGAATGAAACAGGATTCCTACCTATCACCATACACAAAAATCAACTCCAAATAGATAAAAAACCTAAACGTAAAACCCAAACATTAAGGATGTTAGAAAATGCAGAAGGCATCCTTATGGAAATCAGAATAGGCAACCAATTTCTGATCAAAATCCCAAAAGCCCATGTCATAAATGAAGTAAGATAGACAAGTGGGACCTCATCAAACTGACAAACTTTTGCAAAGCCAAAGAAACCATCAAGAGGGCAGGGAGACAGTTCACAGAATGGGAAAAATATTTGCCAACTGCATATCTGACAAAGGTCTAACATCCAGGATCTACAAGGAGCTCAAAGGTGCCTAAAGGTAAATAAACAAAGAGACTCATTAAAAAGTGGGCAAAAGACATGAATAGACACTTCTCAAAAGGACATATGAGCAGCCAACCGACACATGGAAAAGTGCTCAACCTCACTAACCATCAGAAAAATGCAAATCAAAACCACATTGAGATACCACCTAACTCCAGTAAGAATGACCATCACTAATAAAACAAAAAACAGCAGATGCTGGTGAGGATGCAGATAAATGGAAATCCTTCCACACTGTTGGTGGGAATGCAAACTAGTTCAACCTCTTTGGAACACAGTGTGGCAATTCCTAAAATAACTAGAAGTTAACCTTCCATATGACCCAGCAATCACTCTTCTGGGAATTTACCTGGAAGAACTTAAATCACTCTACAAAAAAGATACCTGCACACATGTATATTTATTGCAGCACTATTCACAATAGCAAAAACATGGAACCAACTGTGCTGCCCATCAAAACTGGACTGAATTTTAAAAATGTGGTACATATGCATGATGGAATATTATGGGCCATAAAGAAGGACAAAATTATGGGTTTCACAGCAACTTGGATTGATTTAGAATCTATAATACTCAGTGATTTATCACAGAAACATAGAATGAGTACCACATGTTCTCGCTCATAAGCAGATCCTGAACATTTACCATCATATAATAAGAAAGGGATCGGCAGTAGTGGGTCACTGCCAGGGGTGGGGGGAGGAGGAAGCATAACATCAATAAGGGTGCCTGATCTTAAACCAGATAAAGTGGAGACCAAAGGGAAGCCTAAACTTTATCTGTACAATAATCACTTGTATACCTAATCCTGAACTATACCTCACACCTTTAAAATAGCAAACCTTTAAAAAAGGTTTAAAAAAATGTCTATAAGTGTTGTTTCAGGCACTAGACAATTCTAGAGGAAGCCATTCATATCATACTCATGTGAATATTATTGCTATCATACTAGACAAATTATTTGAAATCTACTTGATCCCTGTAATACTGCATTTTTGATGTAGTTTATTCTTTTTTTTTTTCCAGCAAGTTCCAGACAAATCCCAAATGGACATTCTGAACAAAGCTCCTTTTTTTTTATCGATATTTTTTATTTTGATATTGTGGGGTACAGTTAAGGGTTAGGTATACAAATATGCTTCATTCAGGCCCCCTTGTTGATAACTGGTGTCTCCTCGTCTCCAGACAGATGTTTATTACAATTAGTCCCATTCCCCCCCATAGTTTCCCAACACTGTCAGTCATTTTCTTATAGTAGTGCATTGGGTGATCAAGGTCCACTATATGAGTGAGAATATGTGGTACTCAGATCTTTGTTTCTGTGAGAGGTCACTTAGTATTATAGACTCTAGCTCCATCCAGGTTGCTGCAAAATTCATGATTTTGTTCTTTTTTATGGCTGCGTAGCATTCCATCGTGTATATGAATGTAGTTTATTCTTAATTTCTGTGTAGTATTTCATTATATGAACAGGGCATATTTAATTTATTTAATTTACCTATTCCCTAAGTGATGAACTTCTAAGCTATTTCTGGTTCTTTAATATTATAAACATTTTTGCAAAGGATATACTTATATGTAAGTCTCTGTAAAAATGTATTTAAGGATATGTTGGGAGAAATGAAACTGCTGGACCTTGGGATATGTTCCTTTAAAATTTTATTGGACTTTTCCAAAATGCTTCCCATCTCACAACAGGTTGAATCGCTTTAGAACCCCATAGCCATACAAAGCACAGTCAATTTCTATACTGTATATCCATATTGTAGATTAATTTCCATACTGTATATTCTAATCAATTTCCATAAAACATGTACTAGGGTCAAATGTTAATTTTTGCTAATGTAAAAATGAAAATTATTATCCTCTTATTGTTTTAATGTACATTCCTTAATGATAAGGAGGTAAGGCATATTTTCAAGTGTTTTTTATTCCTCATCTTTGGGATTGACACACCTGTTCTTGTCCTTTACCCTTGGTCCTTTACACTTCAATTTCTATTTAGATTAAGGCAATTTCCTGGTTACATAGTGGACTTTAATTCATAGAGTTAGGGAAATATGTCCTATTGATCTTTAGAGAAATGGTCTTTTTCTATTTTCCCTAGGCTATTTTCTGCATCCTGAATAGAATAGGAAATGAAGTGCAGAATGGTTTAATATGAGATCCTATGAGTTGAAGTCAGGTGGACTTGAGTTTGAGTCCTGGCTCTTCCACTTAATCATAATGTAACCTTGAATAAATTTACCCAACTTTTCTGAAATTTGTATAATAATCAGTACTTCATAAAACTCCAAGTATTAATATGAGAAAATAAATATAAAACACTAAGCATAGTGACTGTCATATAGAAGATGCTTGATAAATATTAATTCCCCCTTTCCTTACTCTTTATCTCAAACTACACATAGAAATAAACATTGCTTTGGTCTGATGAGATGTCCAGTTAACCTCCCTTATTGAATGTTACATTAAAGTCCCACCCACGTATTTGGAAGGCATACTAATATATTTAATCTACCACCAAGTGCACTTTTTTGTACATGTGAAAACTTGTATTAATTCTTGAGTTTGAACTAAGAAACCTAAATAACCAATCAAAGTAGGCATTGCAGTTGCAGTGAATTATAACATTTCTTAGTATTCCCTTTAAACAATAGATGGAGACATTCTTTTTACGTTACAATCTTAGTCATACATGAATGGGGACAGAAAAGGGATGGGGCAATGTCCATGGTTAGCTTGCAGGAGAGATTGGAAGAAAAGTAGAGCTAGTATATCCTGACATATTTGTATTTCCTTTAAATTTTGCTGAATTGTCTTTTTCTTGAGAATTAGGGGCACATTTTTAGATCTTGCACTGGTTTTCAGTCTAGTGTCCTTACCTCCCACTTTTTAAACAGAAGTCCAAAAGCTCAAAGAATATTAGATATTAATGCTGAGCTTAGCCTTGAGAATCTAGATGTGCAAACACATGTGGACAGTAGGGGTCACAGTTGTCTTACTATAACATCAGAAAACTGATGTATGTGTACTTTTTGATTTGTTTTGCCTTTGTATTTAGATTTATAGGATAATAACCATAAATGCGGAGTTTGGCTTGAAAGTGCACGCTTTGGTCATACTAACAGGTTTAAAATCTTGTCTTTCTCCCTTCTGTGTATTTGCATAATTGGCTTCAGCGTTCCTTTTTCAGAAACAAAATTTTTCACTTGTAGACAGCTATGTTCTGAATGATGGTGTTCTTTTAATCACTGTCAAACTGGTAAAGAATTCTCATTAGGTAGTTTTTAATTTTCTAATCAAAGTTCCTGAAACTATTTTTGAATAAATGAGTTTTACATTTTACAGTGTGGCAAAAATTATTTCTCTCTTCTGTTTTGCGGAAGTGATGAGGTTTCTAAATTTTCCATTTTGCGTTAACACTAATTGCTAAGAAATTATTGAAGTAACCTGCTGTTTGCCAATGATTGATTAGAGTATATATTTTTATCTAAGTCTCTGCATCATTTACTGTAATACATCATGACAGCTCATGCAGCAATGGAAATTTAATACAATATTTGATATGACAAGTTATGTACTTAGTTCATAACTTTTTGATTCAAAAATATTTGTAGGAGTTCAATGTACTGGGTAAACACAAAGGGACATACTGTTTACTGATGTAGTTATGCAGTAATTGTAACTCATATTGGTAGTAAGATTGAAAACCGGTACAACTCTTTGAAAGACCTGTTTTAGGGTGGGCTTGGTGGCTCAGCTTGTAATCCCAGCACTTTGGGAGGCCGAAGAGAGTGGATTGCCTGAGCCTGTAGGGTCAAGACCCACCCAGGCAACTTGGCGAGACCTGTCTCTACAATAAATCAAAAATTAGCTGGGCATGGTAGCGCGCGCCTCTAGTTCCGGCTACTTGGAAGGCTGAGGCGGAAGCATCGCCAGAGCCCAGCAGTTCGAGGCTGCGGTGGCCATGAGTGTGCCACAGCACTCCAGTCTGGGCAACAGAGTGAGACTCCAACTCAAAAAAAAAAAAAAGAATGACCTGTTTTGGCAATACCTACAAAAGCCGATCATACTCATGCATAGCCACTCTACTCCTAAAAATACACTCCCAAGCATGCTAATAGCACTATTTGTATTAGTTCCAAATCAGAAAATATCTCAAAGTCCATTAACAGGACAATTGGTTAACAGATTGTGATGTGGCTATACCATGGACAACTGCTGGCAATGATTTGGATAACTTACAAATATAATGTTGAGTGAAAGAAGACAAACACAAAAAATAATGTGCTGTATAATCCTGCTTGGGAAAACCTCAACCCCAGGTAAAACTATTTCGTAATTGTAGAAGTCAATAACGGTGTGTCCTTTAGGGGAGTTATTGACTGGGCAGGAGTATATTAGTTGGTGAAATGTTGTAAATTGATCTGTATGCTGGTTATGCAGGTAGGTTCAGTTTAAACTGAACAAGCTATGCCGTTGTAAAATGACTCCTTTTTATGGGCATATTATACTTTATTATAAAGTTAAAAACAAAGAGGATAATGATCAGTTTGCTTTATCAACAGAGATGGTTGGACAGTCTCAGTGCCTGACAATATCTTTATATTTTTCTGTGGTTCAGCATGTGATCTTTAATTTTCGTGTTCATAATTGTATCTTTGCCAGGACACTTTCTGTTACCTGGACTGAGAAAAACGTATTCATTTTAACTCATGGAAAACTGATAAGTGAAAGAAGATGCATTGATTTACGTTAAGTAACATTCTTTGCTATCAGTTGTAATGTTTATATTCCTTGTTCAGGTAAACCTTTCTATTATTGTTCAATTAATAATTGGAAGGCAGTTTAGTCAGTGTAGAATGAATGCAGAGGCAGGTGAATAATAATGAATTGTATTTCTTTAGAATTTGATCACAGTCAATGATTTGTTTGTTTACATAACAGAATTTTTGTTTCTAATGCCTGGGTTAGTATCTCCCACATGTAGTCTCTCATCATCTTCTCATTCATTTTTAAAGCCAAGTGTCCTTAGGGGTCAGAGAACAACAGAATGAGGGACTGATTATAAACCCGTGTACTTAAGTGTTGGTATTTTCTAAATATGCCTCAGAAGAGTCTCTTAACAGCAGTCCAGATCTGTAAACACATATTCATGCAATTGAGCAATACCCAAAAGAAGAATGGGACTTGTCTTTGTAGAACTAACTACATGTAGTCCTGGAGTCCAAGTCAGCAGGGGGTGACAGTGTTACATTCAAGCATGCTGACCTTACTGCAGTTTTACAAGATGAAACCAGAGCAACTAGTTAAAATGATGTTGAGGATAAAGTTAGAAATGTAGCAAGGTCAGAGCTCATAATTAAAGAGCAGACATAAAAGGTAGGATAGATAAAATATTTGCCTTTTAGGGGGCTTTGAGTATGGCACACTTAACATTTTCATTGAAGTTCATGATGATGTATGACAAGGAGAAAAGGAAATTAATTTCAAACATTTAGATGCTTGAATACAAAACCATGTCATAAAAGTGGAGAAAAAGACTATTTTACTGATTTCCTGTTGATCTAGTTACTTGGATTTGTGACCATGATTAGATATAATTTTGATAAGTTTGAGTGATTAAATGGTATATACAAAAATAATTCTGGCATTGCATGAACATAGTGTATCATGAAGAAATTTCCAGAGTGTTGATTGTAAATGTTTTTATGCTTTCATTAATACTCTGTTTCTGGTTACAGATTTTGTATTTAATTAAGTTTCACTCATTCATTTATTCACTGACTATTTGATTCTAAATGATACCCAGGTATTCTTAGGGGTGGGGGAAACACATAAATGACCAAGAAATAATCCATGTGCCTTAGGCATTTATGACTTAGAAAGTAATATAGAACAAATTACCAAATTAATATAGCTTAAGTCTAAATGAAATTCATGCCAGAAGAGGTGTATTAGAAGAGAAAGGACAATTAATTCTTGTTATCAGGATTGTCTTCAGAGAGGAGGTATTGTTTTCACTGTGTCTTGAAGGATAAGCAATACTGCACAAGCAGGAAATCATGCCAAGAGTGTTCTTGGCTAAGAGAACAGCAATAACAAGGACACAGGAGTGTTCCTGACATGCTCAGGACACTGGAGATCATCTGATATTTGTGGTGTCTAGTGTGAGATGAACAGTAGTGAGATGGAAGAGAAGTTAATTAGGAAATAGACTAATCTTGTAAAGAGAGAAGCAGTAATCATTTATCTGACATTGTCAACTGAGTTTAATACTGATTTTATCAAAATAACAACACAATGTGTTTCATAACACATTTGATGTGGAGGGAATCTAAAAGCTTATCTAGTTTAATCTCTCTGTTTTTATTCTCCCTCTCTTCCCTCCGCCCTCCCTCCATCCCTCCCTCTCTCCCTCCCTCCCTCCCTTCTTCCCTCTGGAGACTCATAGAGAGGGTATTTTTAATCAAGACCATACAACCAGGAGTTGTATGGTCCCAGGTAGCTCTTTTACCACAAGAGGTACAAGAGAGGTTGCTGGGCTGTGAACTAGAGTAGAAATCCAAGGCAGAAATATTTTCCATTGTTGTTGGTAAAGAAGGCAGAAATTTCCTAGTTTTATAGGTAGATGGTGACATGCAGGGGGCCAGCCCCTGCAAGTTTTGGGGAGTCCCTTGGAAGATGTGGTGGCGTCGGTGAATCTGTAGGGATAGATATAAAAAGAAAGATGGAAGGATAGATATAAAGAGGAAGAAAGAGAAAGAAAGAAAGTGGACAACTGTTCAGTGAAATGAGCAGAAGCCGTTTATTGAAAGTTACAGCAGGTATTTATCCCCAAATTTTAGACAGGCAGTCTCACAAGTCTTTCATGTGAACACAAAGCCAGGTGCGGGGGGGCATCCCCCACCCACCAGATGCTTAGGTGTGAGGAGGAACAAACCCCAAGATTGTCTCATTGTTCCCTTTGCTAGTTAATGTTCTTCAAAAGCAGTGTAACAATCCTTACTATCTAATGATGTTCTGATAATCAATAACTTCTAAAGCTCACTCAATACCCATGACGACTAAATTAAACTCTACCACTTATACAATGCTACGGAAGCTCTTAATTATAGCTTAAGCCAATTTCCTAAAGAAAGTGGCCCAGTCCAAAGATCACACTGGGCCCTACAGGATGTGGCCCAGTCCAAGGTCCACGGTGGGCCACCTTTTGGAACAATAGACTACAATCTCTTAACAAAATGGCTATTCCAAAGTCTTATATGTCTATCCTAATTTCTATGAAAGTTTTCCAATTCTTAATTCTAATATATAAAGTTGATTAGCAGCAGCAAAGCCTCTAAAACCTAAATGTAAATTGTAAATATACTAAGGCAAAAGCTTCGATAGTAGAAAGTGGAGATGATGAAAATTCTTAAAGTTAACTATATTCTTATTAAACCTAAAAATATTATGATTGATTATGTATGAACTAACATGATTCGTAGCATGACCTATTCTACAATACCTTCTATGAATAAAATAAATTCAATTTCTATAATAGGTAGAAAAAAGACCTTACACTAACTGTAGCTAAAGCCAGCCTAAAAGAATGCAGCCCAGTCCAAAGTACGCGCTGGGCTCTCAGGAATGTGGCCCAGCCCAAACTCTGTGCTGGGCCACTCTTGATAATCATCTATATCATTGAAAAGCTGAAAACAGCTCTCCATAAGTATATACTAATTCTACAAATATTCTTTTAAATCTTATAAAGAAGCTTGTACCGTATAAAAGGCTCCCAAATGTGACCTGAGTTTGAATTATATCTAATACCTAAGCCAAAACCGCAGTTTATGGGAAACAGGAACAATGGGTTTCTAGAGTGAGCCATGCCTGTCACAGTCACAGAGCCTTCAGCTTAGGCCAGCAGAGTTCCTTTAGGTTGTTTGTGCTGCATGGCAAAAGGGGGAGGAAAATGGGGTCTACGGCTCCCGAACACATCCTAGCGGTCTCGAGGTCCACGGCCCTCCCTGATCCCTACTGCTCAGTGGGCCTCCGTGGCCGGCTCCCAACAGTGACATAAATTTGATGCTGGTGACTCCTGAGGTACCTGTTGGAAGGTGTGCTTTCTGGTCCCCTAATTGAACCTATAGTAACTATATATAGTCAGGTTTATGTCATGTGTTTTAACTACAACCAGACTGCTGGGTTTGTGTCATGTGATCCCTTTCCTTAGGAGAGATACTTGATCAGGCATTACATCTGTTTCCAGTTGAACCAATAACATTATTTCTTGGGAATTTGAAACTGGGATATTGAAAGACTGAGATAAAAAATCATGTCGGGTAAGGGCTAGTGCTAAAATCCTGACAAGTTAAAGCCAGGTGTAAGAAGAGACAGGAAAAAAAGAATAAGGACTGTAGAAAGAAGGAGAAAAAAGAGAAGGGATAATAGCAGACAGAAACAGCAACAAAGAGGGATGTAGATGGAGCCTCAGTGGTACCTATTTCCAACTAGTTCTCATCATGCCCAGTGATACCTAATTCTGCCTTTTTGTGCACTATAAGGGAGATCTGACATCTTAGAGATGGCTTGCATGAGCTTCTGTAAGTAAAGTAACTTTGATTAGAAAAATCATGGCACTATATGACTCCAAATTTTAAATAATTTTTGCATTTTTCTTTGAGTCATATTTTCTCTACTTTACTTCTAGTTTTGAACAAAGCAAAACAATCTAACCCCCCCAAACAAAAACTCTACCTTATCTACTTTGTTATTTGAAAGAAAATGCATCTTTTCTCTCCACATTTAGACCTGCTGAGTCAGAATTACCTCACTAAATTACCACAAAACAATGGAAACTGTTTGAAGCATCTCTCATGTGCCAGACCAATATATACGGATAGAAAGTCTTGAATTGCCTCAAGAACTGAACACTGTGTCAACAACCTACTTCTTTCCACTTGTCGCAAAATCACCTTTCAGTTGAACGACCAACTTAAAAATCTGAAGAACATGAGTTATTAATGGTTTTCTTTCTCCTCTTTATTACCTCATTGTCATTAAAGGAGGCACTAGATCTTGACAGAGATGCTGAGATGAGCACTCTCTATAGAAGAAAAAGTAGGTGTGGACACTATGCTGGGACAGGTGTCACTGAAACAACTTTCATACTTACCAAGGCTCTCTCAGGCTAATGGACCATTGTCAATCTTTTGAACCAAGAAGAAAATGTTATGTATTTAACTAGTTTGAGACTAAACAAAATATAAGGAATATATTTCAATAAAAAATACACTTCTTTTTTATACACATTGATGTATAAATATTTCTATTTATACATTGTTTATGATCATTTATTTATTAATTATAAACATGAATTTATAAGACATATCATGATCACCCAAACTCATTTTGCCTCGGAAATACCATGCATTCTGTTTTGTTAGGAATTGCCTTGTCTGCTGCCTTTTGAAAGAAATTCTTAAAAAAACTTTCTAGCGTATATATAAATGAACAAATGAACAAGTAAGAAAAAAGTTGAATTGGCAAGAATGTTCAAGACATTCAGTGACTGGAATCTTACTGCAGATTCCTGAATTTGAAAAGACCAAGAAACAATTTGATCCAGTCATTAGGTTCTTGGAGGAAGGATCCTTCTGGGGATATTTGTGCTGAAGCAAGGTGAAATCAGTTCACCGACTCTGCCACGTTTTAGTCAAGGATATCATGAGTTAATACTCATATCCCGTTTGTTGCTGAAAGGAAAGAATCACATTCAAGCCTCATTATCCTCATTAAACTACAGTCAGTACCTACAGATCAAGGACTACCTGCAGATAGCTTTAATCAGGCAAAATAAAAGCAGCTTCTATCTGAGTCTCAGAGCTCAGCAGGTCTGTTCACAGTGTTCTTCCTGGATCTGTGAATGCTTACCTCCAAGCACTGAATTGACCACTCTTGCTTTAGCAATAAATTCCCAATTTCAGACCTGGACGTTTTTGTCTACATGATCCTATGGGACTCTTAATTTTCTTCTGAAATTAAAACCTAATCTTTCCTATCTAGCTGTCTGGCATCCTGTATTGTGTTTGAGGAACCAGAAAACAGGAATTGGTCTTCAAATGTTGATTTCCACACTGAATATCATTCTATAGAATGTTACTTAATGTTGTGGGGCTCATACTCTCCATCTGTAAAGTTAAGAAGAGTGAAAACAATATATTGCACAATTGCTTTAAAATAGATAAAATGTATCGTGCATAAAATGCATATAAAGTTCCTGAAAGGTCTAGACATATGGGAAGATTCTCAGAAAACAGTAGCAAAAGAGTTACTCATATAAGAAAGTTAGCTCTGGAGTCTCAGACTATCTATTATTATTATACCATAATTAAAAACACATGGTCTGAGTTTTGCATTTGTTGCTGAACAAGTATAGCAGTGTTGAAAGTATGTGTGCAAAGTACATTTCCTGCTTTAGGCCCTGATTTGAATAATTATTGTAAGTTTTATGAAATACCAAGACTAATCTTGTAAAATAAGCTTGCTAATATAAGACTTAAAGAATACTGGCTCAGCATTTGAAATCATTCTTTTTTTCCTCCTAAAATAATAGCTATAAATACACAGTGGAAGTGAAAAAAGATATTAAGGGGGAACATTGAAGCCCTGAGGTCTCAGTTCTTTCATAAAAGAAGCATCTGTTTTTTATGCCCCCAGAATTATATCTTCCATTTGCTGAATACTGAAAAGATGTATTTTGTTTGAGAAAATGCAAAATTAGGATTATAAATCTATTAGGACAAGGGAAATGTATGTCTTTTTTTAAAAAAATCATGAAATGCTAAGAAAATACATTTGGATTAATTTAAAGTCACTTAATGCTCACAAGACTTTGGCTGGAGTATAATTTAGGTGTTTTTACCCATGTGGCAGCAACTCTTGCTGGGCCTGCCTTAGGTCCAGAGTTGTGACTACTAGTAAAGAAATTTAAGAGCAGAGATGTGCAGTGTAGATAGGTTCTGAGAATTTATTGTCTAAAAAGAAGTCTGTGACTAATAGGAAAAAAATGGTCATTTCATTCATCTATCATTTTCTTTCCTTTGGAGAATTAGAATCCTAATTGTATACACCATGGTGTCCAGGAAAGAACAGGCTCCCCAGTTAGGGGACCCTATTGATAAGAGGTGCTTCCCCATCCCCAGACAGATATTTGCTCGTTAATAAAGTACTTCTACCTCTGATATGAAAATTGAATGTGTTAATGTGTATAAAGTATTTAGAACTGTTTCTGATACTTGGTAAGTACTCAATAAATGTTAGCTCTTAGTAACCATTTGGAAGATAAACTAGATAGTGTATACAAAACATACAGCACAGTGCCTGCTACCCAGTAAATGCTCAGTAAATGTTTATTAACAGTTGAAATGGTTATAATAATATGAAAAAATACAATGGTCTCATTTAAAGAATACATCTTTGAACAATTAAAATTACAAAAGACAGTTATTGAAATAAAATTCCACACTAAGCTTTTTATATATATATATATATATCACTTCATTCATGTGGATTCAATGTTGTACTCTGTGTGCAGAAAATTCAGATTTTGCTTTTTGAAAATTTGTGGAATTTTTTTTCTGAATATCTGTCATCTGCTGTTTGCTGAATACATGGATGTGGAACTCACAGATATGGAGTTGCCTGTAATATCTCTAAAAGCTGTCATTGTTTACTCATATTAAACAATAAAAATCTATATTCATTTAAAAAATCTTATTCATGTAAGTTTTGTTTATATGTGTTTCTTTAAATAAATGTGCCATAGTTTTTACATTTTCCTTTAGTGGTATTGAAATAGTTTTCTCTAACTAATAAACTACTTTGGAAGAAAATCTTCAATATTATACTATATAGGGGGATGATGGTTTACTTTGCCTTTACTATTTTCATATTTTTCTTCGATTTTACCCTTTTTACTTTCTTTCTTTCCTTCCCCAAATAACGTTTAAATTGGGAATATCCTCACCTTCTCTTACTGCTATACCTGATGAAATTAAGATAAAAAGATTTTCATCATTCATTAAAGTGATGGTATCTGTAGTTAAGACAAAATAATTCTTGGTAAATGACTTCAGTTATCAAAAAGGAGAAGTAACTCTTGAACAGAATGAAAAAAGAAAAAAGAAGGCAGTTCTTGGGATTAAAAGCATTTTTCCTTTTTTATTCTCAATTCATATTTCAGTTAATAAATCAAAACTTTTCTTTGAAAAGAAACTTTTTATAATTCGGTCCTTTATGATTCAAAATTACATGAAATGGATTGTGAAATAGTCTACTGGCCATTAGGTGGATCATAGGTGCAGTTGTTGAACACAAGGAGGAATAGCAAACACTCTTAAATGCCATAGTGAATATATTACCCTTGTTGTATCTAGTGAGAAGCTGTTTTCATAGTGGAGAGGAGATCATGGTTTGTTTGTTTATTGCAAAACAACAACAATGTGTATTAGTCAGGGTCCAAGCTGGGACACAGATGACTTACTCAAGGGGATATCTAAAAAGTTTAGTTGAGGGATTGATCATAGAAATGTGTGCAGGAAGAAGGAAACCAACAATAAAGAGTGAGGCAAGTAAAGGAAAAAGTTGTTGCTACTTCTAGACAGAAAATATCCTGGAGAGGGCCAGTAACCAAACCGGCAGGAAATACAGCCCTGACAGGAGTTAGGACTGTTGATAAGAGCAAAAAACCACTTCCAAACAGCATTCTAGCAGTGAGGGATTAGATGGAATAAATTCCTCGGGCAATTTATGTTTCTACCTTCTGATCTCCTGCCAGATCTTTCCAGTGATGGAATATTGGAAGATAGAAAAAAGAGGAATCTAGTGACACAGTCCTTGGAGGTCAGCCTTCTGGGGCACGAAACGAGGCACAGAAAGGCTGAAAATATAATTGGAAGGACAAAATAAGAATAATCTGTATGCAAAGATTTTGTTCTAAGTTAAAACTGCATTCTAAATATGTGACCTGATAACATATTGATGGGAATAGCAATTATGATTTCTCAAACACAAATGTGGCATTGAATTCATTCTTTTGTATTCTAATAATCTTGATCCACAAAAGTAACCTTTGGTATCTTCTGTTCAAATGCTGTTTTCTTTGTTGACTTTAAGTACAAATGAAATGTTTTTATAGCTCAGTGCTTTAGTCATAGGCAGTTGAATATACAGTTTCATTAGCTCATTCACAATGCATGTAGGAAGTTATTGATATTAGATATAATCATCATCCTTGTATGGAAGTTGGGAGAAACAGGAGAGAAAAATGATGGTTTTTTGAAGGGAGAGACTGATGTGCTGTTGAGTGACAGATTGAACATTAATATTGCATTAATTATTTCTGTTTTCTTAGTCATCACATCAGATTACTCACTTTAGTCTTGGTGACTTGGTATTGAATTGCTGGGCGTACTTAGGAGCTAAACCAACCACTTGGTGAGTGGTTAAGAATATGACTCTGGAGTCCATTGCCAGTGTTTTTTTTTTTTTTTTTTGAGTTGGAGTCTCACTCTGTCGCTCAGACTGGAGTGCAGTGGCCGCTTCCGGCCACCGCAGTCTGACCTGCTGGGCTCCGGCGATCCTTCCGCCTCAGCCTTCCAAGTAGCTGGAACTACAGGCGCGCGCTACCACGCCTGGCTAATTTTTTTGATTTATTGTAGAGATGAGATTTCGCCAAGTTGCCCAGGCAGGTCTCGAACCCGAGGGCTCAGGCAATTCACTCACCTCGGCCTCCCAAAGTGCAGGATTACAGGCTGAGCCACCGAGCCCGACTATATTGCCAGTGTTTTAATTGCAGCTCGATAACTAGCTAGGGGTACTGCTTTGGGCAAGTACCTTACCATTTTAAAGTTTCTCTTACTGATTTATAAAATAGATTTGTTGATGATAACCTTCATTATAAGTGATTATAAGGATTAGACAAAAATATAAATAAACGATTTTAGCATAATGTTTAGGGTACACAATAATTACATTTTTAGCTTGGGTTGCTGTAACAAAGTACTATATATTGGATAGTTTATTTTTCACAATTCTGAAGGCTGGAAGTCTGGGGTCAGAAAGCCAGTATTTTTGGGTTCTAGTGAGGGTTCTCTTCCAGGTTGTAAACTTCTGACTTCTTATATCTTCATCTGGCAGAAAGAGCAATAACTAGCACCATGAGCTCTTTTTATAAGGGCATTAATTCAATTCACGATGATTGCACCCTCCTGACCTAATTACTTTTCAAAGGTCACATTTCTAAATGCTGTAACATTAGACTGAAGGTTTCAAAATATGAATTTGCAGGTGACACAACCATTCAGTCCGTTGCAAATTATAATCTTGAGAATAAACTTGATTTATCATTTAAACAAAACTGGTGGCAAATATAATTTATTAGTATTAATATTTGGGCTACACTGCTTGGAAGACTGCAATCACTAATGTGAGATTATATACACATTAGAAAACATTACTTAAAGGCAGCATGGAGCATGGTAGAAGAAAAAGGAGAGAAAAATAATAGAAACAAAATAAGAAAGCAAAGAGAGCCTCCAAAAATAAATCATTGTTACTACTTTCTTATTCTTCAGAAGTTTACACAATTGATCATTCAATGAAAGTATAAAAGTAATGTTTGTTATTATATTATAAAAAATTTGACATTTAAAATGAGACAGGTCAGACCTCCTTAAAACAGACCAAGAGATAGGCTCAAGAATCAGAAGAAACATCTCAATATTTCTGCCTTTAGACTTAGAAAACTTGGATCCTAGTACTAGCGCTACAATTATCTGTAATTTTAAATGATCCACTTCTCTGAAATTCAGGGGTTTCTTTGGTATAAAAAGTAATGTGGATGGATGTAAGAGTTTTCAAAATATCTTTCAGAAAAATTTGATTTACAAAAGAGGACTAACAAAACCTCAGAATTTATTTATAAAACTTTGCGTATTTATTCTTATATGTTTAAACTTGAGTCACCTTCAAAGTACTCTCTGTTTGATACAATGCTATTGAGATGCTTTCCCCACTGTTTAAAACAGTTTTGAACTCATCAATTTTGATGAGTTCAAAACAGTTTTGAACTCATCAATTTTGATGACTTTTAGTGCTCCTTCCATTTTTAATTTCACCTTTTTCACGTTGGCAAAATGTTTCCCTTTGAGGACTTTTCATCCAGGGAAATAACCAAAAAAAGAAAAAAAATCACTTGGAGTGAGATCAGGCAAACAGGGAGGGTGGGGCACGGGAGTTATGCCATTTTTGCTCAAAAATTACTGAATACTTCGTACAATGTGGGCGGGTATGTTGTCATGTTGGAAGTACCAGTCACCTGTTTGCCACAACTCAGGATGTTTCTTCTGCAAATCGTGATGCAACCTTCTCAAAATTCTAGGTAAAAGCTTTGGGTGACCGTTTGATCTGGAGGAACAAATTCCAAGTACATTACAAGGGGCCCACCCTCCAAAAAGATAATTCTTTTTTTTTTTTTTGAGTTGGAGTCTCACTCTGCCGCCCAGACTGGAGTGCAGTGGCTGCTCCTGGCCACCGCAGCCTCGACCTGCTAGGATCCGGTAATCCTTCCGCCTCAGCCTTCCAAGTAGCGGGAATTACAGGCATGCGCTACCACGCCCGGCTGATTTTTTGATTTATTGTAAAGATGAGGTCTCGCTGCCCAGGCGGGTCTCGAACTCGTGGGCTCAGGTAATCCACTCACCTCAGCCACCTAAAGGCGTGGGATTATAGGCTGAGCCACCAAGTCCGGCCGATAATTCTGTTTTTCGGGGGGGTTCCCCCAGTCTTAGTCAGGCCAAGTTTGGTAGTTAGAGCATTCTACATCTCCTTCTCAGAAATTCTCACGGTACACCCATTCATTAAAAATTCTAAGATGTTTTGCATAAAAAAGTAAAACAAAAAAGAAAAAAATGGCAGTTTAATTTTTTAAAATCTCACAATTTTAAATGTATTCATTTATTGGATCTTAATTTGTAATACAACACTGATGAAAATTCTGTAAAACTACTACAGTAGTCAGTGAAATAATATTTTATTAAATAATTTTAATCTTCTTTTATGTTTTGGAATATAATTATTGAAATCTGTTTTTATAATATGAAAACTAAATATTAATTCTGTTAGAAAGTCTGATTTATTAAATATTCAAATCTCATTTCTGTGACTAAGGATCACAGAAGGATAGAAGAACCCTGGGTCATTCATTTTTCCTTGAGCCTGAGACGCAAAAAGAAGTAGAATTAAGTCTGATTCCCTAGAATCAGCAACTTTTTCTTGTTCTATACTGCACTATGTAAACTTCTTAGATTAGAGATGATTAAATATGTATGCATTTTAAAATTTTTATTTTTATTATTTTATTTTATTTTAGAGTTGTAGGGTACATGTGAGCATTTGCTACCTAAGTAAATTGCGTGCCAGTGAGGTCTGGGCTTCCAGTGAGCCATCTCTCCCCATGGTAGTAGACATGGTGCCCAGTAGGAAACTGGTACCTGTAGGTAGTTGTGTGTGTCTTATTGCCATCCTTTCTTCCCTTTCCCATTAGCAGTTCCCAGCATCATCTCTTCCCATCCTTGTGATCATGTGTCCAATGTTTGGGACCTGTTTATGAGAATACCTGTTTATGTATTCAGTCTTCATTTCTGTGATACTTCACTTAGAATGATGGTTTCCAGCTGCATCCATGATGCTACAAATGACATGATTTTGTTATTCTTTATGGTTGCATAGTATTCTACCATTTTCTTTATCTGGTCTTTATTTGATGGACATCTGGATTGGCTCCATGTTTTTGCTATTTTGAATAGTGCTGCAATGAACATACATGTGCAGGTGTCGTTTTGGTAGAGAGATTTTTGTTCCTCTGAGTATATTTCCTGAAGTGGGATTGCTGAATTGTATGATAGCTCAATGTTTAGTTCTTTGAGAAAACATTATGCTACTTCCCACAATAGTTGAATTAGCTTACATTCCTACCAAAAGTGTAGAAGCATTGCCTTTTCTCCATAGCCTCGCCAACACCTGTTGTTTTTTGACTTTTTAATGATAGACACCAGGACTGGTGTGAGGTAGTATCTCATTGTAGTTTTGAACTGCATTTCTCTGATAATTTGTAAAGCTGAGCATTTTTTCATATATTTGTTTTTTTGTTAGGCTGCTTGCATATCATTTTTTGAGAAATGTCTGTTCATGTGACTTCATTTTAATGATTTCCATTTTTCAATTCTGGGCTTAGATTGTTCTTGTCTTTCTAGCTCCATTAGGTGCAACATTAGACTCTTCAATTATGATCTCTCTATTTTCTTGATATGTGCATGCAATGTTATAAACTTCCCTCTCAACACTGATTTCATGATATCCCAGAGGTTTCAGTATGTTGTGTCTTTGTTTTCATTTGTCTCTAGGAATCTTTTTATTTCTGCTGTAATTTCTATATTAACCTAAATGTCATTCAGAAGTATATTGTTTACTTTCTTTGTATTTGTGTATTTTTGGGGTTTCTGTTGGTGATGTTATTTATTTTTATTCCACTGTGGTCTGAGAAGATGCTTTGTATGGTTTCAACATTTTGGAATTTGTTCATGCTTGATTTATGTCCAAGTACATGGTCAATCTTGGGGTATATTCCATGAGCTGATTAGAGAATGTATATTCTCTGATTGTCAGGTGAAGTGTTCAGTGAATGCTTATTAGATCCAATTGGGCGAGTGTCAATTTAAGGTTCCAGATTTCTGTTAGTTTTTTTTTTGTCTCAATCATCTGTATAAGGCTGTTAGCAGGATATTGGAGTCTCCAATTATAATTGTATGGCTGTCTATGTCCTTAGTTTAATTAGCAATCTGGGTGCTTCAATATTGGATGAATATATAATCAAGATGGGTATTTCTTACTGGTGAATTGAGACTTTTATCAATATATAGTGTCCTTCAGCATCTTTTAAAATTTTTATTGGTTTAAAGTCTGTTTTGTGTGATTTAAGCATACCTACTTTTGCTCCTTTTTTGCTTTTCATTTGCCCGAAAGATTTTTCTCTATCCCATTACCTTGAGTCTGTGAGTGTTCTTTGCAGTGAAATTGGTTTCCTGAAGGCAGCAGAAGGATGGCTCTTGCTTCTTTATTCAATTAGCCACTCTATGCCTTTTGAGTGGTGTGCTCAGTTTGTTCATGTTTAAGTTAATTACTGATATGTGGAGGATTGTTTCTATCATTCTGTTGCTTTGCTTTTTTAGGTTTTGTAGTTGATTTGTGTGGTCTGTAAACTCTGTGCTTACCTGTGCTTTTGTAACAGGTGGAACCATTCTTTCATTTCTGTGCTTAAAGCTTTCTTAAGCATCTCCTGAAGGGCTGGTCTGGAGGTGGAATGTTTGCTAAGGGATTAAATGCTTGAGAAGAATTTTAATTCTTCTTCATTAATGAAACTTACCTTGGCAAGACAGGAAATCCTTGGCTGATATTGCTGTTCTCAGGAAATGTTAAACATGGGATCCCAGTTCTTCTGGTTTGTAGGGTCTCTGCTGAGAAGTTTACTGCAATTCTAATGGGTCTCCCTTGGTATGTAGTTTGTTCCTTCTCTCTAGTTGCCTTTAGGATTTTTTCTTTCATGCTCACTTTTTTGGAGATGGATGATTATGCACCTTGGGAATGATATTCTCATATTATATCCCACAAGAATTCTCTGAATCTCTTGTGTCTGCATGACCACCTCTCTAACAAGATTAGAGGAAATTTCCTTATTGGTATCTTGGGAAGCTTGTTCTAGGGTGCTCTTAGTTTCCCCTTCTCTTTCAGGAATGCTGATCAATGTTAGATTTGGTTGCTTTATATAATCTAAATCCCTTCTATGCTTTGCTTTTTCTTTCTAGGCCTTTTCTCCTTGTTTTTGTTGGACTGGATTAGTTCTGTAGTTTGACACTCAAGCTCTGAGATTCTTTTGTTGACCTTGTTGTTTCTGCTGATGAAGCTTGCTATTGTGTTTTGAAATTTTTGGAAAGAATTTTTTTTTTTTTAGAAGTTCAAGTCAGTCCTTTCTTATAATGGCCAGTTCAGCTTTCATCTTCTGCACTATTTTTGTGGCCTGGATGATTCACCTTTTTGTGGATCTTGTTGTGTTTCTTTTCTATCCATAGTCTGATTTCTATGTCTGTCATCAGTTACAGGTCATTCTGGATGAGTTCCATTGCTTTGGATTCAGGAAGCACTTTTGTGGGTGTTTACTCATTAAAGCATTTGAGATGACTGGGTGTGTGTGTGTGTGTGTGTGTGTGTGTGTGTGTGTGTGTGTGTGTGTTTGCTTGTTTGTTCATTCTTATCTGTGAGGGCAAAATCTTTTTTTCTTTTTTTAATTAGATAAGGTTGCTACTGTTGGGGAATAAATTTTGTTTTTTGGTCTGTCTTCTCTCCTCTGTCCCACTTGTTGGTGGAGCGGGGTACAACGTGGCAGAAAGTATGGGGAACTGGGGGAAAGCATCTAAAACTGCTTCACTATTTCAGTCTGGCAGAAGCAGGATGTTAACTTTTTCCTATATCAGAGTCTTTCCCCTTTCTTTGGGGCAGGCAACAGGGATCCTGTCTGGAGCTCCAGTGTTCTCCTCCCCAGACTGCTTGTCTGTCAGTAGGACTTGCAGCCAGGAGGAGTCCCATAGCTCTACTCTGGCTCAGTTACTCTTGGGGTTATGTAATGGTCTGCTCCAATCTGGGTTAGACTGCTCCTTTGGCCCAGGGATAGAAGGGAAGCAGTAGGGGGTTCCTCTGCTGTCTGCAGGTAGATGGAGTCACTGCCACTGCTACACTGTGCAGAGACTCTCTGCTTAGATTCCACTCTCCTTTGTGGGAGTGAGTATGGCAACTATTGCAGCCCCTAAGGGCAAGCTCCTCTGTATCCCTGATCTGGGGCAGCAATGGCTGCTGACAGTGGAGAAACTGCCTCAAATTGGTCATCATCCCTGCTAGGTTCTGAGGAGGAAGGGAAGCACATCTATGACACAAATTACTCCTACAGGGTGCTTCCCACCAAGTCTTTTTCAGAGGAGAGTTTGGTTCATGACTGCAGTGCAGGACTCCTGGAAACTGGCGTTCCCTGTGCTCCATATGGGATTTGCCAGTGCCTCTGTTTTTATTTAAGGTAATGCTCTTATCCTAACTAGTGCAGTAGGGGTGAAAGGGGGAATTCTTTGACTGCCTCTCCCTTGGCTGAGACTGCATAGGCCTCTATGTGGTAAGTGGAGAAGAAAAGCTGTTGTTTCACTCACTCACAAAGGCACTCTCCCATTCTCTTGTCGTGGCCACTTCTAGGGATGTCTGATTTCTGCATTCCCTCATGGCTGTCTGATAGACCTTAGCTTGAGTTTTCAGGAGACCCTCAAAGTCCTAGGTTCTGCTCCTTCATGTTGATTTCTTTGCATAGTGCTGCATTCATGCAATATCTTCAGTTGGTCATCTTGGACCTTCCTCTATATGCATTTAAATAAATTACCTGCAATGAACATGGAGCTCACTGATATCTAAATCTATACTTATGTGCCACAGAAGTTTTTGAAAATCTACTCATTAAATCCCAGTAAAACATAACTGCTATTTTCCTGGCACAAGTGCAGAAATAAAAGTATAAGAGTAGAATGCATAAAATAATTATTGTCACTTTTACTTGGAAACAAACTTATCCCTTAGTCATTCTAGAATAGCAATTTCCTTGCCTTTAGAAAACACAGTATCTATTATGTTGGTTAATACCTATTGGGCCCAAAGATTCACAGTACATGGAAACACATTGGGAATTTTATTCTCTTCACTACTAAACTCTTTTCTACCATTTATGTCTCTTTTGCTAATAAACAATAGAGCAGTATATACTTGAAATAATTCAGCTATGAAAATTATTTTCTTGATTTTTCCATTGATGAATTAAAAATATTAATGTAACCAGATTATGCTTTTTCTCTACTTAAAAAAAATCCACTTTGCTTATAAAGATGTCAGTGGGGATGGTGCTTGAAATAAGTGTGTGTATGAGAGTATTTGTGCATACATATGGGTGTGTGTGTGTGTGTGTGTGTGTGTGTATGTGTAGCATTACTCCAGAACTTGGGTTGATAATATCTTTTAGAAGTGATGGAAAAGACAATTTCAAAGTTCCTCTCTAGAAATTAATGAAGTAGTCAACATTTTTCTTTGAGATTACTCACTTTTTTCTTTTCTGACTTTTTCTCCCTACTTATCTCAACTACCAACATACTTTCTAATCGTTTCAGCTGCATCCCATATTACATTTTTGCTTCCATAATTGTTGTCTTATCACTTAAAGTAAATAAGGTGTTCTCTATGACTTGCTTAAGAATGCAAAACAAGTAAAGAGTAATGACTACTTCTGGGTGTTCAAAATAATGGTAACAATAACAGCTACATTTTATTAAGCACGTTTTATTTTTTATAAAAAATATACTTATATCTTGTCATGAATTTCTTCAACAGATGGTGAAGTAAGCAATTATTCTTATCTATAACCTTTGAGAGGTTGAAGAGCTTGTTTGAAATTTAACAGCTAGCAAATTATTAAGCCATGATTTAAATCTAGGGCTGCCCAAAGTTATTCTACCACAACAAACTTATACCACAATGACCGTGCACTTGGTTAGTCTGCTGCCACACTTGCTATAGCTCATAGTTTGTAGCATATAGTATATTCTACAGAACTTTCCATATGTACTTGCAAATAATATATATTCTGATATTTTTCAGTGAAATATTTTGTAAATAACAGATACAGCAATGTGGTTGATAGTGTTCAGGAATTTTATATCATTACTGAGCTTATGTTCAATTATTCTGTCAAATATTTAGAAGGAGTATTGGAATATTCAACTATGTGTTGCATTGTCTATTTTCCTCTTCATTTATGTAAGTTTTTGCTATGTGTGTCTCATAACTCAATTTTAAAGTGCAAACGTCTTCACAATGTTTAATTCCTCCTGATATATTGGCCATTTTGTCATTATGAAATGACTTTTACTTTTAGGAATGTTGATTAATGCCTAGTGTAGCATAATGTAATGTCTTCTGCTCTTTTATGCTTTCCATTTGCATGGTTTACCCTTTCTATTTACTTTCTATCTGTTTGTATGTACTCTTGTAAATAGCATATAGTTGACTCTTTTTTTAGCCTGTTTGACAATCTTTACTTTTTGCCTAGAGTATTTTGTTCATTTATATTTAATATATTTTTGCTATGATTAGACATATATCTTAAATTTAATTATTTTCAGTATGTCCTATGTCATTTTTCCCTTTCTTTAATGTCTTTGTTTGTTTAACAAATATTTTTGTGTATCATTTTCATTTGTATCAAAATCATTTGTTTCATTTGTATCACAAACATTTGTTGACTTTTTAACTTAGTGATTGCTCTAGAAATTATAAAATGTATTTTATTTTATTAGAGTCTTCTTCAGGTTAATATTGATGCAATTATGGTAAAATCTAGCAACTTTTTCTTGTAACTTTGTTTCCTCCCTTGTCTTTTGTTTTAATATTTTTATACATATTACACTTATATATGTTATAAACCTAATCTAGCAGTGCTATAATTATTGCTTTATATAAACTTACATTTTTCAGAGAAAGTAAGAAGAAAAGATAAAATACATTTTATATAGGTTTTTATATTCACATATTTTCTTTTTTTTGATGTTCTCATTTCTTCCTGGATTCAAGTTGCTGTGTAGTGTCTTTTTATTTTAGCCTGAAAGATTTTCTTTAGTATTTCCTGTAAGGCAGATCTGCTAGAAATGAATTATCTCAGTTTTTATTTATGTATAACTTTGTTTCACCTTCATTTTTGAAGGATAGTTTTTGTTTCTTGAAAGATATTTCTCCCCCAAGCATTTAAATATGTCATTCCTCTGCCTTTTAGCCTCCATTGTTTCTGACAAGAAGTCAGCCATTAATCATATTGTTGTTCCCCGCTATGTCATGAATCATTTTTCTCTTACTGTTTTCAAGATTTTTCTCTTTCATTTTAGCTTCTTGACTACAATATGTCTAACTGTGTATCTCTTTGTGTTTATCTATTAGAGTTCCTTGAATTTTTGCATTTATGAAGTATTTTTAAATCAAATATGAGAATTTTTCAGTCATTAGTTTTTAAAATAACTTTTAAAATTTCTTTTCCTCTCTTCATTCTATTACTTCCATTACACATATATTATTGCATTTTAATTTATCCCACAGGTCTCTGAACCTCTGTTCAATTTTCCTGAAATTTTTATTTCCTGTTTTTCAGATTGGGCAATTTTCTTTAACATATCTGCATCAGTGTGAAACAAAGTAAACTTGACAATGAAGACTGTATTTCTTCACTCTTAAAAAAATCTTTTCTTTTCTTTTTTATCTGGTCTCAACTTATTAATCTAAAAAACACTAACAAAGGCCAATGAATCTCTGAACAGAAGATAACTATAAGAAACAGAAACAACTGCACTCTCAAAACCTCAGACTTTTCTGTAAGTGGTGTAAGTGGAATGAAAGGTATAGTGTGACTCTAAATCTTTGGTGCAAGATTTGTCTACTATACTCAGCAAAATTGAAGTCCAGCAGTTAACATGACCCATCTCCTTTTAAAAAAATAAGTTCTATTGAGTATAGGAGGGAACAAGCAATGGCAATGTGACTTCCTACACCAAGTAGGTGATCAATATATTTCTCCCAAAATCAGAGAATACTTGCTCTAGGAGTAATTCTGATAAATGTAACATTTTTTAAAGAAAAGTTATTTATCCTTTCTTGTGCCTCACTTTCCTATAATTTGTAAATGGAGATGATATCAGGTATTTTATGGAGTTGTAAGAACTAAATAAGTTAATATATATGTATATATAAATATGTTAGAAAAGTGGCTGTCACATAGCAAGCACTCTATGTATTAATCTTTATTTTTTGTGATTACTTTTCATAATTTCATGGTGTTTTAGAACTTCAGAGATGAATTAGTCTACCAAGTGAAATGGCACCCCTGCTGTTTTCTCAATGTAGCCATGGACCAGCCTAATTTATCAGAACTTGTATTGTCCTTGTTAGAAGAATGTTTTCAATGATAAATTCTCTGAAGAATTACCAGAGCAATATTTATCAGATATGGAATTCACAGTCTGTGTGAAAAGACATAAAAAGAAGTCAATATGCCCAATGTGCAGCTATTTTAACATTGCTTAGTTTTGTCATGTTTTTTTCCAGCTCACTTAAATTTACCCTCTAATCACTAGTCAAAGACAGAACCGGTTTCTCAGAGGTAGCTATTGATAGTTGTTCTTCAACTCCCTCCAGCTTGTTTTGTAAACAAGTTAACCTACTCAGCTTTTCATGACCTTCCTGGCACAGACATCATCAGCATGGCAGCAGTCATGTGACTGACCCATCCATCTGCCTGTTGTCCATCACCTGATGTTAGTACCTTTACTTACCTGTCCTTCATGATGACATGGAGCAGACTATCACCCAATCACCTTAACAACCTTCCCCCATCAAAAGGAAGGTTAAAAAGGATTTGACTTTGAGCATCCATTTGCCATTGCGTTGCCGAGTTATGGTCTGGCTGTGTGGCTCCTTGAGCTATGGTCACCATGTTTCCTACCTTTGGCTCCCCCCTGCTATTTTGAGCAGGTGAATCTCCTTTCTCTATCTCATTTGACTTTCTAAATAAACTATATTTTTCAATCCAATTTCTGTGCAGTTCATTGCATCTTTCATGTGGCACTAAATCACAGATGAGACACAAACCCCAATGGATTTTACCTAATACAGTGATTAGGATGACATTTGCTTTTGGCTATTTTTAAGAGAATAGTCAACTCAATCATATGAAAGTTTGCTTTTTTGTTATAAACATTTACAATATGATGCCATCATCTATCAGATCCTGATTTCTTAATGCACCTGTGTGATGCAATACAAGTAATACCAAATTTGCATCTTTATAAGCTATTTGCATTCCAGCAACCCCTTCCCTTACTTCCAACAGTTAAATTTAAACAGGAATAAATTAAGTTTATTCATTTCCAGTGTCTTGGATCAACCTTATAAGCTACCAGAGAAATAAATTAGCTAACTAACTGACAAAAATGTTTGACAAAGTGACCAGAACAATTATGGCATATATATTATTTTACTAACTACTAGAAAATATGTCGCCTCACCGAAAGATATATTTGCTTTAAAAGCACTGAATTTATGAACCTATTAGAAAAACTACATCTAGAAAAAAAATCAGTATAAATTCCCTTACCTAGAAAGCCCTAAATAACCCTAATTAGAGCAGTTGAAGTGGGTTTTACTACAACTCAGTTTTCCACAGAGGGCTTAATCAACCTTTATGCATAATAAACACTCCGTAAAGTTAAAATGTAATCTGTGTGTGCAAAGGGCATGGGAAAGATAATCTCCCCAGAGAGACTGGCTCTTCACAGAATAAGTCAGAACTAACAAAGGTCTAAAAAAAAAAAAAAGAAAAAAAAAAAATTCTACCTGTCAGTCTTAGTAGCTCCAATGTAAGTGTTTTAGATACTTCTGTTATACCTAATGTGAATTGTGACATTTGGTATATTCAAGATCATGACTTTTTTGTGTGTAGCATATGTAATACTTCAAATTTTATTACAGAATGACAGTCAAATATATTTTTAGAACTGTCTTCCTAAGTCTCTATAAAATCTAAGAAGTCACACATTTCCAACTCATGTTACAAAATGCTTCCCATTCAATAATACCCTATTATTGATATCATTTACATACGTTGACATTTTTCATGATCATTCTAGTAATTCTCTCATCACTAAGTGGCTCCCTAAAGCATTGGGTAAATAGGTGCAAGCAGGAAGTACCTCAGTAAAGCTTTGTTGACTGGTTATTTGAAGTTTATCCTATTTGGATTAAGTGTTTAATACAGTGGTGCTGTTCTTTGTTCTACAAAGTCCTTGGTAACTTAAAAAAAATATTTGTATTAATGTTAGGTCTTGTGCAGGAAGCAATGAGAGGAATCAATGTGTTGAATATTAGTAATTCTGAGACCTTTACCTGATTTTCCCCTTTGTATTCAAAACTGACGAAAAAGGATCCTAGAAGTGCTATTTGCAATGATTTCAAGGGATGCAAAATTTGACTGTGAAGTTCATTGCCCAAGAATGGGGTCTCTAACTTGGTTTATACGTTTCTAACTCAGATTTGATTTTTGTTGTGTGCTTAGTATTGCTCAAATGAGAATACTATGCAGACATCATCTAAGGCCTCTCAAAGACTAATGTTGTTCTTTATTTTAAAAGTATTTATTAAGTGCAATAATAAGTACTGGAGATAGAATAGTAAAAACAGGGACTGTCCCTGACCTCAAAGAACTTGCTGGTGGCTCTGGCTTACTTGCTTTGAAGAAGGCTGCATCTTGAACATGCCTGTGTTGCCTCCATTTCCAGTTCCTTATACATATCATTGTTCTTGAACAAACACTTGTACTACCATGATGTTTTGCTTTTGATTATAGTTTATATCACTCTTACTATTTACAACCCATACTTATTGAGCTCTACTTTATGCAAGGCACTGTGTCAAATGCCTTCACGGGATTATCTCATTTAGTCCTCACAACAATGAATACTGCTATTATCTCTATACAATATGTAATAAAACTGGATCTTAAAAAGGCTAAATGCATTGTTCCAGGTTACACAGATTCCACCTAGTGTAGCTGGAATTCAAACCTATAACAGTTTTACTCTAGAACTTAACTCAATAAATACAGTAAACTATCTCATGCTCATGTTAGTCCTTTTGTCTACTCTAGTAATTTGTATTGAGAGAATTGTGTATCTGCAGAAGAGGGCAGGCACAATGTGGTCATTAGTGTTTTTAAACTCTAAGATAATTTTTCGAAACTCACCTCTCAGTTCTTCCTCCCCAGAGATTCTGATCTGCCTTTTGGTGGTTGGAAGGACTAATAATTTAATTTTAAAAACTCTCTAGGGAATTTTGTTTCATCCTTTCTGGTTGAAAATCTTTAGGAAACAGTTTCATTTGCTGTAGATTTCCAGTTGGAACTCCTTGTTTCTAACTTTTTATCTTTGTTTTGGGTGTCTGTCTCTGTTCCCTACCCCATATTAAATATAAACCCTGTGGCTCCTGGTACAATTCCTGTTTCCCTTCAACTGCTCCCCAAAAAAGATGAGGACTTGAGGTTAGATTTTCTTCTATCTACAATATAAAAAGGGCCATTTTCTTCACTCTCAATATGTTTTCCTTTGATGAAATAAGGGAATAAGTTTTACTAGGAGGTCAATAATTGCAGCATGATAGACGTAGGACAAATTGGTTGCAGCAAAACAGAGTCCTAAAAGACATATGACTAGAAGTCAATTCCTAGGATCAGAACTTTTCAGGGAGGCAATTTAGTGTTTTCAGGTGACCTCTGGGTCATGTAAATATTTGGTGAGAAAAAAGCAAAAAAAAATTTTCTGCTGACTTTAAAAATTAGATATTTTTCTGAAATTCTTTAATTTAACCCAACATGCACTTACTCGTTCTTATTTCATTGGCTACTCTGATAGGTTTTATGAATGATACCAAAGTGAGTGAGACAAACAAAAATTGCCTTCTTAAGAAGGCTATAAGGAAAACAAATGCTTACCAACAATAACAATAATAAAAAAATGTAAGATAGGAACTGTAACAGAGGTTTAAAGCAATGACTGTGAAATACTTGGAAGCTGTTAACTTTTTTAATTGTACGTATCTTTGGATTCAAAGGACAACCACTCATGGTTAAACTTCATGGAAAAAGTTTCTGTTAAACATCTAGAGATTAAAGTAGCAAAGGAAAGGGAAGAGCAGCAGGAGGAGATGCTAGAGAGGAAAAAAAGGGCCAGGTCACCCAGGGTGTTGAGTATTATCTATGCTCAGCATTAGCCATCTTTTGGATCAAATGATGCAATATGTTTCATGTGTGGAGTTGATGACTCTGACACAATGCTCACTATCTGGGGAATGGGTCACCTGAGACCCAATCCCTATCATTACACAGTATGTCCACATAATGAATATGCATGTGTACCCCCGAATCTAAAATTTTAAAAAAAGAAAACAGATTATTTTAATTTCTATTGACATAGATTTAAAGACACTGGCAAGTTCCCTTTTCTCCTAGTCATTCAGGCAATTAACTCTAAATGTATTTCCCAAGAATGACAGAAACGTACAACTTTTTTTTTTAAAGCAAACTAAGGGCACAAGCTGACAGAGTCTTTGTGTTCTTTGTTTTATGTTCAAGGAACTAAGCCTACATTTCCTTTTTCTCCTCTGACCTTTTGGATGCATTTCTATGGGTAGCCAAGTGGCGCCAAGTCTGGCCCGGAACCTGCATATCCTAAGTGATTGCCTTGCATAGCCTAGATGTTAAGATATGCATAATTTAGTCATTGATACTTATCCTGCTTGTGTGATTTAACTCAGACTTTAACATATCCTGTGTGTATGGTTTTGCCTTCCTTTGTGAGATTTTTGTCCTATATAAGAGGCATGCGGTAAAATAAATTTACTCTCTTTCGACTCTTGCTACCTGAGAGGGAGACCTCCCAATCCCGCTGTTTCTCTGTCTCTTTCTTTTCTCATTCCCTCCCCCCAACTCAGGCCCTGATCAGCAGAGGCTGGACCCCCGCACTTTTTAGCTATTGGTTAGCAAATCTGTTTGGTTTATACCAGTCTCGGGGCAAAATGGCCATAAAGAGAAGCAGGTAGAACTATAGTTTCCATTAGTCAGTCCTTACATATTATGTGTCCATGACACCAAAAATGAAAAGAGCCTGCATTAAAAATGACTGCCCTTACTACTAATTTGCATGATTAGGTTGTAGTAAACTGAAAACTAAGTTTTAATAGCCAAATCTAAGGTTCAGCTTCAGAAAGCTAATTATTATGCCTGTTACTTTTTCTTCAAGTTTACTTTCCCCACTAAATATATCATCACCATATCAGTATTGTCCTTCCGCCCATTCCATTCTTTCCTCTTTAGATCATCTCTTAACACATTCCAGCATCTCAACCATAAAAGAATAGGCTAAGTTGATTAATCTTATTTTATAGAGTATAAATCATTTTTCTAAAATCTCCTTTCTAATCTTTCCAAGGCTTGTATTATCCTGATTTTGTCATATATTTATATTTTTTTTCAAATATGCTCATTAGCTGCATTTTTTTTCCCAAGACAACCATTCATTACACTTCTTGTATAAAGAATAAAATTTAGCTTTCCTTTAAAATGTCAGAAATCCAGAATTCCATTTGGATCAATGACTTTGAAATGATTGGAAGTACATCAACTAAAATTTATTGCCACTTTAAAAAATATGATCTGATAAAGGACACAAAATCACTTATCATAAACCATGTAATGAATTACACCTATCTATTCATCAATGGGTTTTTAGTAAAATTCTCTTAGCTATTTTCTTGGGATATAAAGGTAAATACCATTTATAGTTTATCTATGTTGTTTGCTGTTCATGACTTATACATTGTCACATTCACAAGAAAATAATTATACTACAGAAAATGTATCAGGAAACCTGTTTTCTTTAGAATATTTTTAATGAACCAATTATAGGGCAGTGAGATGAAATATTCACTGTCTGGTTGATATATTGATTCCAACTACAAAAGCAACTCATAGATGAGAGAGAATCAGTGTGGCCTTTGTTAATTAGGGAAAGATTAGGAGAGAAGCTGAGACTACATAGGAGCCTTGAAAGATGATTAGCAATTAAATAAATGAAGGCAAGGAGACATGTGCTTCTAACTGGGGGAAGAATGAGAAACAACTCCCTTTTCCTTAATGTCTGGGCTATCTTTTACTTCTATGTATTTGTCTGCATGGACACACTAAACAGGACCAGTTGAAGTCAGTTCTTCTGGTTGGAGTCTTGCTTGTGGAAACATTGGTAAATTATTCATTTGGTCTTTTTACTTCTGTCAGTCAGATGGACAAAAGATACAGAAACTTATAGAAATCATTCCATCTAAAGGGTATCCCTGCAATTTGACTCATTTATTATTTTTATGTGAAAAGAGGGGATGCTCCCTAAAGGCAGGGATCATGTTATTTTTTCTTATTTACAATATATAACTAGTTTGTGGTAAGTGGTCAATAAATATTTGAAATATTAGCTAGAGGAAGAGGGTAGAGTTTATAATTTCCCATTGCCTCTTAGAAGGGAAGTGTAATGAGGAATTTGTGAACTTGCAAAAACTGATTTTATTGATTAACAAAAGAATATAGTGCTGAGAAATTATTTTGTTTTATAAAATCATAGGCTGCTAGAAACCTTGTGGTTTGAAGCCATATCAGGAATAATTGAATAGCCTATTTCTCATGGGGGATCTGAGTTGTGTTGAAATTACTTGAATTTTTAACCCATGTTCAGAGTTCTAGACAAGTGGTTCCAAACAAAACATTCTAAATTTATTTTGCCTACGTTTTCCAAGGGAACAGAACCTTCAGTCCACTTTGCAGTCTAGACATAAGACTCCCGCTTTGAGCCAATCAAAACTGTTTTATTTAAATTTTAGTTAAATTTCACCCTTTGGTCAAATCTTAAAGTAACCCTGCCTCTTCTTTGTTTGATTAGAGGCATTATACAGTTTCCGTGACATATCCTTCCTCATTGCTGCAAGAAAATAAACCTAACTTTGCTAACCAAGTACTATGGTCTTTATTAAATGGATTTTTTTTCAAACTTTAATACTTTAGATCAAGACATTCGGGAAACTTTTTGTGCTAACTCATTGGAACTGCTGTGTGTGTGTGTGTGTGTGTGTGTGTGTGTGTGTGTGTGTGTGTGTGTGTGTGTGAGAGAGAGAGAGAGAGAGAGAGAGAGAGAGAGAGAGAGAGAGAGATAGCATTTTGTATTATTTATTCTGTATGATACAATATTTATATGCAAGCAATTTCTCTAATCTGGGGTATCCAACTTTCTACCCTATTTTTCAAGCACCAGAAGTAGCTTTACCAATATCAAGTAGCCAGGTTATTCTCCCCAAATCAAAGGGTACGACTGATCTGTTTTCTCTGATGACCCATTGCATATCTAGTAACAGTTATTTAAAATTAACTGCTGATGGTTTAGGGATTACGGACTGGATAATTGTTTACCTCTTGGAGTATAATTTTTCCTTTAGCTTCATTATGAGTTACTGCATCTTCTACTACATTATGATTCCTATAACACCCAGGACAAAATGCTTACAAGGCACTCTTAGTGATTAATTCCATAATAGACTTTTATCTTCTGAATATTTGAATAAATAGTTTTCTATTGGAAATGTCCAACTTGTTGAGGCATGCAGATATTTTTCTTAGACAATTTTGAATGAAATGTACTTCTTTTTAAAGGGAAGTAAATTGAAGTAAATCAATTCAAATAAATTGAAATTGATGTAAAGGGTTATGCTAAATGGTTATTAATGACTTGAACTATTGTTTCTCTGAAGTGGTAATTTAAATGATAATCTAATGCTAGTCACTAGGGAAAATTGTATCTTAAATGGAACTCAAAATACCTCCCCTTGACAAGGAATAGTTGAGAATGATATGAGGCTCTGCCATATTTTACATTGTAGGTGTACAAAGCTTTACCTGGCAATCAGTGTATCCAGGCATTCCCCCAAGTATTTTGATGTCAGATGTCATTCTATAATTATTCTATCTGCATTGCTAAGGGCATTGTAGAGGGCAAGATTATCTAGTCCCGGATCAATATTGTCTCTTAAACTACTAGGTATGTTATAATAACAGATACATTGCTTGAAAATTACTCACATTAAATGAGCTATTATTTAATGATCCAATATTGGAATACTAAACCCATTTGAACATATTTCTGTTTATAAAATTAGGCTGGTTTACTATCAGTATTACCTGGCTCTTTTATGTTAATAAAAAGATATGGTTGTTTTATTTTTATTTTTATTATTTTTATTTAAATTTATTTATTTATTATAGAGTTATGGGGTACAAGTGAGGATTTACTACATAAGTGAGTTACATGCTGGTGAAGTTTAGTCTTTTAGGTGACCCCCACTCCCCCTGACAATGGACCAGCTACCCTTTGTGTTGTCACACGTCCTCCACCCTCCTCTTTCTCTCCCTCCATACCTTCCCTAGCAGTGCCCAATAACTGCCAATCTCATCCTTCTGCTAATGTGACTAGTGATCAGGGACCAGTCCTGAGTGAGAACATGCGGTATTTAGTTCTTTGTTTCTGTGACAGTTTGCTTAATATGATGGTCACCAACAGCATCTGAGTTGCTGCAAAGGCCATGATTTTATTCTTCTTTATGGCTGTGTAATACTCCATCATGTATATGTACCAAATTTTCTTATCCAATCCACTTTCAATGGGCAGTGGAGTTGGTTCTATGTTTTTGCTATTGTGAATAGTGTGACAATAAATTTGCATGTGCAGGTGTCTTTTTGGTAGAGTGACTTATGTCATTGGACATAAATCAAGGGTGAACAAATCTCAAAATAATACCATGTATCTTCTCAGATCACAGTGGAGTAAAATAAATATTGCCACTAACAAGATTCCCCCAAAACACACAGAGACATGGACATTAATCAACATGCTGCTAAATAATTTCTGAACCAACACAGAAATAAAAAGATTTTTGGAAATTTTTTTAATTTTTCAGGACTTAGGGGATGCCATGAAAACAGTGTGAGGAGGGAAATTCATAACATTGCACGCACAAATCAAGAAAGTAGAAAGATCACAAGTAAATACCTAATGTCACGCCTAAGGGAGTTGGAAAGGTGAGATCATCTAAATCCTAATTTCAGTAAATAAATCCAGATCATTAAGGTAAAGTCACAGTTGCAGAATATAGAAGACAAAAATATAGAAAGGGTCAACAAGACAAAAAGCTTTGAAAGGATAAATACGATCGATAGATCCCTTGCCAGATTTACTTAAAAAGAGAGCCAGAAAAAGTCCAAATAAAAACAATTAGAAATAAAAGGCAGGTCACAACTAACCCTGAAGAAATTAAAATGATTATCAGAGATTACTATGAACATCAGTAGGCAAATAAGCTAGAAAATCTAAAGAAAATGGAGAACTTTTTGACATCACACAACCTCCCAAGGTTGAAACAAGAAGAAATTGAAACTCTAAACAGACCAATGACAATCCAGGAAATGGACTCAGTCATAAGAAACCTCCCCGCCAAAATAACAACAACAAAAAAACGAACTAGATGGCTTCCCAGTTGAATTTTACAAGACATACAAGGAGGAGCTGATACCAAGCTTATTGAAAGTATTCTAGGCAATTGAGAATGATGAAATTCTCCATAACATCATACTGATACCCAAACTTGGCAAAGACCCAACAAAGAAAGATAATTGCAGGCCAATCTCCTTTATAAACATAAACACAAGAATTCTCAACAAGATTCTAGCAAATAAGATCCAGCAACACATTTTAAGTAACATCTATCATAAACAGTTGGGTTTCTTTCCTAGGACGCAAGGCCAGTTCAACATTCGAAAGACCATAAACGTAATTCAGCACATCAATGGATGTAAAACCAAGAATCACATGGCTATCTCATTAGATGCAGAAAAAACATTCGACCAAATCCCAGCATCCCTTCCTGATAAAAGCCCTCAAACACCTAGGCATAGAAGGAACATTCCTACTATGGCTGTTTTAAAAAATTATTTTCACTAAATGGATCAGAATCCTTATAACTGACTTGTCAGGAAGCCTTCTATCTATTCTTGCCAAGAAACAAGTGGAAAGGGAAAAGGGATGCTCATCTCCAGAACTTTGGTCAACCCCTTGTGTATAAAGCACTAACAATGATGCCATCTTTTAGTACATTATACCTGTATGTCTTTTTTTATTCCCCTCCAATAATCAGATAGAACACCAGTGGAATTTTGGGACAGCCGTTTCTTTTCTTTTTTTCCTCTTTTAATTTTTATTTTAAAATTGTGGGGTACAATTTAGGGTTAGGTATACACATATTCATTGTGCAGTTACCCTTGTTGATGAGGTGTGTCTCCTCTTCCCCTAGGGACAGCTTTTTTAACATCAGTGTGTCTGTAGCAACCAACAGTAAGCTTCTCCCTAAGTGTATCTGAAAACATGATTTTTTTCCCAGATAAATTGTAGAGACTGTGTTAACTGGAGGTTTATTTCATTTCATATCCTTGCTCTGAAAAGTCAGGTGTAAGTCTAACTTTATTTGAAATGCACTAGAGAAGCTGGCTATATAAAGAAACCCTAGGTTAATACTTTTATAGTTTGAAAATCACCATTGTATCAACTGGGAATTTTATGAATTGACTTCTGAAGGCAAGGACTGCCTGCAGTGAGTTACCAGGAGTTCCATGACAATTGCATTTCTTTGTTCTGATATGCATAAGCTGATGGATAATACATGCCCTCTCTCTTTCCTCAGACTTTTCCATTTTTTTTTTACAGTTCCACCAATCATAATTACTATTATTTATCACAAAGTTTGCTAGTGTCTTGATAGTGTCTCACCATTGGGAGAAGTACTGCTACCATGAAATCAATTATAAGATACTTTTTTAGCCAGCCTCGGTGGCTCAGCCTGTAATCCCGCACCTTTGGGAGGCTGAGGTGAGTGGATTGCCTGAGCCCGCGGGTTCAAGACCCGCGGGTTCAAGACCCGTCTGGGCAACTTGGCGACACCTCATCTCTACAATAAATCAAAAAATTAGCTGGGCATGGTAGCACGCGCCGTAGTTCCAGCTATCTGGAAGGCTAAGGCAGAAGGATCGCCAGAGCCCAGCAGGTAGAGGCTGCGGTGGCCGGGAGCGGCCACTGCACTCCAGTCTGGGTGACAGAGTGAGACTCCAACTCAAAACTTTTTTTTTTTTTTTTTGAGTTGGAGTCTCACTCCATCTCCCAGGTCGGAGTGCAGTGGTTCACTCATGGCCACCCCAGTGTCCACCTGCTGGGCTTTGGCGATCCTTCCGCCTCAGTCTTCCAATTAACCAGAACTACAGGCACACGCTACCACACCCAGATAATTTTTTGATTTATTGCAGAGATGAGGTCTCACCAAGTTGCCCAGACTGTTTTTGAACCTGTAGGCTCAGGCAATCCACTCACCTCGTCCTCCCAAAGTGCTGGAATTACAGCTTGAGTCTCTGTCTCTGTCCATAACACATTTTTAGCTATAAGGTTGGATTCTATACATGGGCCTATGTGATGGTCTTGCTATGGAACTTCAAATTATTGCTATTTAAGTAATTTCACACTTAAAAGAAAGCAAAAGTAAATTAAGGATTGTTTTTAAAATGAACGTATTGTCCCTACATTGTATTCATTAATCACAATTTTATATTGAGTTTGACATTAACTTCAGCTTCCACAGAATGGTTCCAGGAAGCGTTATCATCAGATGGAATTTATATTCTGAACACTGTATTGTGCCATTTTAATAGATTAGTAAAGTGATAATAACAGATTAGTAAACTGAAAAGAGGAAGATATCGGATACGCAGTAATATTTCCCAGAACAACACCTGGTTTACACTAAGTTCTCAATTTATATGTGTTGATTGAAATAAATGAACTTCCTGGATTAACATCATTTAAGTAACAAAATATCTGAATTTAGGTCTTTCTGATTCATAAGACCTTTCTAAATGCATTCACTACTCTAAGCCTAAACTGGATGACTATAAATTGTGCTTTTGAATTCTTAGAGTATTTACAGATTTTAATTTTTTCTTAGTTATTTTGATCAAATTAAATGACAGTTGACAATAATAGAGAGGTTAAAGTATACACTAGGCATAAAATGGAAGATACAACTACAAATACTACTTACCAATACAAGCCTATTTTATATTGAGAGGAAAAAGCTTCTATATAACCACAAATTAGAGCAAAAGTTTATTTATTTTAGGTTTCAAATGGGACTAGAAGAGAAATCGTGAATAAAAATATGAACAAGAGGGATTAGAACTCTGTGTCTTCTTGCTATATTAAGTAGACTTACAAAGAGAGATGTTACTCTTATTGAATTGAATTCACATTAAATCAATAGCAGTTTATTCGGCTCATCAAGAATCCAAACATCCAGAAAATCCAAGCAGCAAATTATTTTATTTTGAGGAAGACAAGCTGTCCAAAAAACATTTTAAAACTAAGGAAATTCCAAATAAGAGCTTTGACTGGCCAGCTGAATCCTAGAGTTGCTCAGCACAAAAATGTTATTCAGTTCACACTCAGTAACTGTCAGCTATTACTGCTACTCAGTGAAAGAAAAGATAAGAAAATGATTCTTCTTGATTTCTTTATTAGTTCTTAAAGAACATTCTCTATGATGAATCCATGAATACCTGGCATATTTTATTTTCTCTTGCTCAACCAGATTTTCTGCTGTCATCTCTTCCCTAGTTGATTGTGAGCTAATTGGATGAAGAAATATCATTTTTTCTCTCATTCTTACCTCAGAACATAGCATAGTACCGTGTATGCAATATTTAACGTATTAAAAAGAAGGAAAGTGCTGGACTTTGTGGCTCAGCCTGTAATCCCAGCATTCTGGGAAGCTGAGGTGAGTGGATTACCTGAGCCCGCAGGTTCAAGACAAGCCTGGGCATCGTGGTGAGATCCCGTCTCTACAATAAAGTATATAAACTTAGCTGGTGCAGTAGCGCATCTGTAGTTGCAGCTACTTGGAAGGCTGGGGCGGAAGGATTGCTGGAGTCCAGCGGGTCGACGCTGGGATGGTTGTGAGTGTGCCACTGCATTCCAGCCTGAGCAACAGAGTGAGACTCCAACTTAAAAAAAAAAAAAAAAAGAAGAAGAAGAAGAAGGAGGAGGAGGAGGAGGAGGAGGAGGAGGAAAGGAATAATATAAAAAGCAAGGAAGAAGTTATATTTTAAAATAACCACTTAAATGTATTAAGTTTTGGCATATCCTAAGTTCTTCGTAACCACTGCCTAATTTTATCCTAGCAATATCTCTGTGATGCATAATTACCAATATTCTATGGATGAGACACTTAAAGTTTGAAGAATATAAATAATTTGCCAAAGATCTCACAGTCAGTACATTGTATCTTTTCCTCTTCAAAATTCTGTTTCACCTGATATTTAATGCTGCTTCAAAGATAAGGAAGAAAAGAAAAGTGAAAGAAGAAAATAATTTGGGAAGGAAACAAGGAGGGAGGATGACATAATGAAAATGAGTCGGGGAAGTAAGAATGAGAGGAGGAATCTACTTGGGACCTGTTAGGGGATTGCTTTGATATGTAAGAAACTATTCAGTTTATAGTTAAGCTTTTAAAAATGTATACATGAAAAAACATTAAAGGGTAGAGGTGGGTTCTTGCAATATTGCCTTGAAAAATTTTATTTCCAATGAATTCTGTGGCGTGTTTCTGTCTGATGTAAACGATGACTTCCATATAAACAAAATTGTGCTTGGAATTATCTTAACGAGGTTGGGATTGTGGTCATGGAGAAACAGTAACAAATTAATTCCCTTTAACCAGTCAAGTGGTTTAAACCAGGATTTGGGCCTTTTTGATGGCTTAACAGTAGTGTCATTTGGTTAAGTCTCAGGTTGAGAGACACAGCAATGACCAATTCATTATCAGAATCTGGCAATCCTCATTTCACGTTGTTTGCTGTTATATAATAGTTTATTATTTTAATTTTCAGTACATAATTTAATATACTAAGAAACATTCCTTAGGAAGACCCCAAGTAGAACTTCATCTTCACACCATGTAACTTCATTATGGCTTGAGGAAATTTCGTTGTCAGAGAGATAAGCAAAGTTGGCACCTTTTGAAGTTAACTAATGTCTTCATAGCTCTTTAGTCCACCTAGAATATCTTCCATGTGTTCACTGACATAGATTACTTGTTGATCATAAGCTCTACATTATTTGGAAATAATTTTGATTAAAAATGAGACAAATTCAGGTTGGGTATGAAACGTTTGGAGATATATGTAGATTATATTCCTGAAATTTGATCCTCTTAATAAAACCAACACTAAATACACAAAGTTTTTTTTTTCTTAGTGCTATAATCATTATTGAACAAAGTCTTTATATAAATTCTTAACTGAGTAGAGAAAAAACATAAAGACATAGGAAGTGAGAAAGCAAAGACCAGGTAAAAATATTAATAGAAAGATTGTCTTCCATTGAGAAGTAGGGACAATTGAAGTCCTCTTAAGAATTAAGGAAAGTACTTTTTTCCCCTATAACACCCATAATACATGTTTTAGAAAGTGGCAAAGGTGACTGACATCTTATTCATTCTACATACATTGTGGAATACCTATTACCATCAGGGAGTGAATGAAAAATATACTTAGACTGCTTAACTCCCAAACCCCTTTAAATATCTGTTACACTCTCCTGTAAAAGGAACAGAATAGTTGCATGACTACTTCATTTGCTTACACTGAATCAATAAGAGATGGAACACACTATGATGCTTATGGGCCAGAAGCATGAAGAGTGGAAAAAACTTTAAGGATAAAAGAAATTGCAATGGGATGTGATAGCTATGGATAGAATTCTTTGCTATTAGCCTTAAGGTGGAACTAGTATAAGGAAGTTGAAAAGTGAGCTTCTGGCAGAAATGGGGAGAACAATTATTCTTTGCTATTTAACATCTGTTAAGATACTTCAGTGCCGAGCCGGGCTCGGTGGCTCAGCCTGTAATCCCGCGCCTTTGGGAGGCTGAGGTGAGTGGATTGCCTGAGCCCGCGGGTTCAAGACCCGCCTGGGCAGTGAGACCTCATCTCTACAATAAATCAAAAAACCAGCCGGGCGTGGTAGCGCATGCCTGTAATTCCAAGCTACTTGGAAGGCTGAGGCGGAAGGATCGCCGGAGCCCAGCAGCGAGTTTGTGGTGGCCCGGGAGCGGCCACTG
>NW_007260123.1:350859-369216 GCF_000164805.1 Carlito syrichta
CCCTATAACACCCATAATACATGTTTTAGAAAGTGGCAAAGGTGACTGACATCTTATTCATTCTACATACATTGTGGAATACCTATTACCATCAGGGAGTGAATGAAAAATATACTTAGACTGCTTAACTCCCAAACCCCTTTAAATATCTGTTACACTCTCCTGTAAAAGGAACAGAATAGTTGCATGACTACTTCATTTGCTTACACTGAATCAATAAGAGATGGAACACACTATGATGCTTATGGGCCAGAAGCATGAAGAGTGGAAAAAACTTTAAGGATAAAAGAAATTGCAATGGGATGTGATAGCTATGGATAGAATTCTTTGCTATTAGCCTTAAGGTGGAACTAGTATAAGGAAGTTGAAAAGTGAGCTTCTGGCAGAAATGGGGAGAACAATTATTCTTTGCTATTTAACATCTGTTAAGATACTTCAGTGCCTAAGGAATTATGATTACAGCATATATTTCTTTCATTAATAACTTTTAATTTAAACATTTAAAAAGTCTTCTTAATACATGATTCAGAAAATAAAGTTTAAATCAAATATATACCACTGACACGATAATGTTCTCATGTCTTGTTTCCTCATGATCTTAAGTACTTAATCATTATTATTGGCAGAATGATTATGAGAACTTACAATTTTTTAAACCAAATTCTTTCTGATGGGTTTTGATAAAATAAAGTCAAATGCCAGAAAAGCTACCTCTGCACAGCATTGTAATATAGTTGTATTATACCACTTGCATTTAGAAATAGTGTAATTTTAAACAAACTTCTATGCCAATTTACAATAGAATCAAGTTTTTACTTTCAAAAAGGAACTAAAATAAATAGTATATTAAATTCAGGGAGAAAAAATTAGAAACATCATTATAAAATTATATTTTCTTCTTCATACATTCATTCAATAGAGGAAATCTTTTTAGAGAATTGAGATTTCAATTGTCAGGAATTTTTTAAAAATGAAAATAAATACAAATAAGCAAAACTGAAACTGGCAGTCAAAGCCAACGTGAATGCATAGCTTACAGGGCCAGTGTAGTAGTTATGTGGAGCAGGTTGAGGACCATATTCCTGGATTCAAGTCCTACCTTTGCCATCTGCTGTTGTATAACTTTGGGCAACTTAACCACTCTATTCCTTCGCAATTTTCTTCATCCGTGAAATGGGGATAATAATAGTACTCATTTCATAGGATGGTTGTGAGAATTAAAGGAAATATATGTATCATTTAGAACACAAAATGTATTCTATATAAGCATTTATTATTAATTAATTAATTAATTAATTAATTAATTTGAGTTAGAGTCTCACTCTGTCACCCATACTGGAATGGAGTGGCCTCTCCCGGCCACCGCAGCCTCCACCTGCTGGGCTCCGGCAATCCTTCCTCCTCAGCCTTCCAAGTAGCTGGAACTACAGGTGCGCGCTACTACACTCGGCTAATTTTTTTGATTTATTGTAGAGATGAGGTCTTGCTAAGTTGCCCAGGCGGGTCTCGCCCCGGGCTCGGTAATTCATTCCCTCGCTCCGGCGCGGGATTACAGGCTGAGCCACCGAGCCCGGCAGCACGCATTATTATAATCTGAAAGGTGTTGAGGGGTGAGTAGCCACCTTGACACTGAGAGATCACTGCGGAACTGAGGAACTGATTGAGAATTTAATAAGTGCAAACATCCATTATTTATCTGCTGTGGGAGAGGAAGATAAGGCTCATAGAAAAATGTAAGCCCTTAGTTCAAGTCACACACACTGTACATATGCAATAAAGGAAATTATAATATTATATTATGGTAGCTATGAACAGACAGACACAGAGTTTTTCTTTACAGTTATATATATAAATGAAATTATGCATTCATAAAAACAAAAAAAATTCATCTTAATAGATCATAAAGTATTTTTTAATTTTTATGTATTTATTTTTGAATTGGAGTCTCACTCTGTTGCCCAGGCTGGAGGACAGTGGCACACTCACGACCACCACAGCATCGACCTGCTGGACTCAGGTGATGCTTCCACCTCAACCTTCCAAGTTGCTGGAAATTCAAGTGAACGCTACCATGCACAGCTAATTTTTTGATTTATTGTGGAGACGAGGTCTCACCAAATTGCCCAGGCTAGTCTTGAACCTGTGGGTTCAGGCAATCCACTCAGGCAATCCACTTACCTTGGCTTCCCAAAGTGCTGGGATTATAGGCTGAGCCACCGAGACTGGCCATAAAATATTTTTTAAATAGAGAACAATTTGAAAGTAACTTCAAGACATTTAACTTAGACCCAAATTGTATATATTTTTATAACTTGTAGTTATTGGTAAAATTTTATTCTTCTGTAGGTTTTGACATATCATCTGCCCTTTTAGTCTCATTTTCACTACTCACTGTCCTCATTTTCCCCAAAGCAAGAGATTTTTAGACCCACACTCTGATTTTCTCTTTCTTCCGAGGTAAACATTGGATACATATTATTACCAAACATTTATGAAGTGTGTGAAGCAGGGTGAAGAAAAAATTGAAGGAGAATGGAGCTGACTTTAAAAGAAATAATTGAATATGCACATTATGCAATAAAATCAGTTTTCTTCAATCCCTGAAGAGATTTCAAGTGAATCCAGAATGGCAGAGACTAAAAATAGCTTTGAGAATTAACAGACTAGTGAGAAAGATAAATAATAAGATATCAATTAAAGCATCAAGAGCATGAATTATGTGTAAACCAAATGAAAATTGCCCTGATGAAAGGCTCCGAAGGTAATTAAAATGAAATTAAAGCCTGCGGTTTGAGCAGGAGTAGTGGCCTTTATCATTTCTGAAAAGTTGGAATTTAAATGAATAGCTTGATTTGAGATTTGATTTTAATTCTAGCATGACCTTTGTTAAAGCCCAAGTCGGAAATAGCATCATATGAAGGAAAGGCCTGTTAGATGGTGACAGTCTTGAATTATCAAGGAAGAAGGAGCAATAGAAAACAAGTACACTGGTGGCTGAACATGGGAAGTAATTAGGTAGAGTTAATGTGAAAAACTAGGAAAGGAGGAAGGAAGGGGCTGGGCAAGTACTACCTCTACCTGCAACTGTCCTGACTGACAATCCTAGGAAAACCATACTTTTTGTGAAGTCTTGACTTATGCATTTTTAATCTTGGCTTAGCCTTACCCATAATTTCTGGCTAATTTCTTAGCTAGATAAAGTAAACTTAATTGTTAACTGATTCGTAGACACTGCTTTTCAAAAAAAAAAATTTCATGTGTGATTTTAGTTCCAAATCCTATCACAGCAAGTGTATTCTTTTTAAAATAATTGGGAAAAAAAGGCATATTTGAAAAGGCAGGACAAGACTGCTGTGTTTCTGAGAAACCGATCACCAATGTGCTTAAGAACATGACTAAAGTGAGAAGACAGGAGAGAGGTTAATTGAAGTCAATTGGATATTACAATTTAAAAAATGCACACCACAGTTCTTCACCCAGATCAATAAAATATCTGGTGTCCAATGTATGAAATAGTTATAAATTTACCAAAAAAATCTTGCTTGATGTTTAACCTTGAGGTTTAGGCTAATTCTGGAGTGAAGGAACATGCTTAAGGCTATAATATTTTATATATTTTTTTGCATCCATCTGATAAAAAGACATGAGAATGGTCCTTAAATGAACAAAAGATAATTCCATCTTTTTTTACACGATATTTCCCCCTAAATTATTATAGTCCTTTATCTCCTAAAGTCTAATTTTACCTGATTACATTTTAGTCAGGCTTGATTTCTTTCATAGTTTTACCTTCTAAGTCTGTAGTTATAGGCATATGAGAACGGTTCTACCTGATGCTATCTGAAGGGTGTACAGGCTTTTTTCACCCCTAGTATCTTACTCACATCCCTTTAAAAGAAATCATGTTTTAGCCTCCTTCCCTGCTCTGGCTAATATTCTGAGTTTTAACATATCTCTTATGGGTTTGTCAATACAAATAATAGTATCTCCATAATACCACTTTTAAAATGCATGTGCATTGCCATGAAAAAGAATGGCCTTGAGATTGCTGAAGCCTTTTCTTATTAGAAAATAAACACCTTTTGTAGATCATGTTTATTTTATTTTAGACAATATAGGGAAGCTAACTCTAAGTGAGTGAATCGTATAAATCTTACCAGATAAGGGGGGATTGGAGGCCCATATGAAGTGGAACAAAGACAGCAATCCCAGGGAGACTCTTCATTGAGACTTCTAAATTGGGGCTTTTGGGGTGTCAGATCTATAACTTATGGCTTTCCATAGCACATCTCTCTCTATATAGAGATCTGAGGAAGAAGAACTAATGATAGAAGTGGTTATAAAACAAATAATCAATGTGCAACAGCTAGGTGGTAAGTTCTTTGCTGGGGATTATATATTCAAAGATGAATAATATGTGATTCCTGATCTTGAAAAGTTTATTGTCAATTGGATAGTCTGATGCTTTGAATATTTAAAAAAGTCCAAGAAAATGTGAAAATTGCTATTCACCAAGGATAAACACAGTTCTAAGGAATACTAGAATAGAGATCATGCATTGTGTATAGGGCAATCAGGGAGGTCTTCACAGAGGAAGTGATATGTAAGCTGACTTTTAACAGGTGGACAGTAGTTTATTAGGCAGAGAAGAAAGAGGGGGCATTCCTGGTAGGGACAAAGTGAGAAAAAACAGAAGGAATTGAGGAGAGAGTGAATTATTCTGTATGATGAACAGAGGAGTTTATAAATAGAAGATATTATAGCATGGGGCATTGAAGTGAGTACATAGAAGGAACTTGTGTCAGTTAGTGAGTAATTAGCTCTAGACTAATTCTTACTCTGGCGCCAAAACAAACTTTACAAATAAAGTCCAAAAGTATCAAACTGATTTCAAATAACTTCACTGTCTCATGAAACTAAGCTCAAGAATATCTGTAAGAGTAAAAAAAGTCTATTGCCCAAGAAGTTAAAATTTGGAATGTCTGGCATTCAATAAAAACCACCATGTGAACAAAGAAGCAGAAACATACTACCTACATTTAGGAGATAAATGGATAAATCAAAACTAACCCAGACTGACATAGATTTTAGGATTAGCAGACTAGGACAGCAAATGTTAGTACAAATGTAGACCGTATGTTCCAAAAATTAAGTTGAAATACGGACTAGACCAGCCGCAGTGGCTCACACCTATAATCCCAGCACTTTGGGAGGCCAAGGTGAGAGAATTGCCTGAGCTCATGGGTTCAAGACTAGTCTGGGCAACTCAATGAGACCTCATCTCTACAATAAAAATAAAAATAAAAAAAATTAGCCAGGTGTGGTGGTGCGTACACGTAGTTCCAGCTACTTGGAAGGCTGAGGCAGAAGGATTGCCTGAGCCCAGCTAGTTGAGACTGCGGTGGCCCTGAGTGTGCCACTGCACTCTAGTCTGGGCAACAAAGTGAGACTCCAACTCAAAAAATAAATAAGTCAATAAAAATAAATAAATAAATAAATAAATAAATAAATAAATAAATAAATAAATAAATAAATTTGGAATGTATTGAATTTATACAGATGGAAACTAAAATGTCTGAGATGAAAAATATACTGGATGGGACATAAACATATAAAAAATATTGAGCATCACTAATCATCAGAGAAAAGCAAATCAAAGCTACAATGAGATAGCCTCTCACACTAGTCAAATGGCTATCAGTAAAAAGTTAACAAATAACAGATGTTGGAGAGGTTGAAAAGAAAAGAGAAGGCTCATGCACTGTTGGAAAGGTAAGTTAGTTCAACCCAAGTAAAAAGCAGTTTGGAGGTTTTTCAAAGTACAATAGATTTGCTATTTAATCTAACAATCCCAATACTGGGTATACACCCATAGAAGGATAAATCACTTTGCCGAAAAGACATCTGCATTTGTATGTTTATTGCAGCACTAGTCACAATAGCAAAAATATGGAAACAACCTAAGTGTCCATTAGCGGTGGAGTGGATAAAGAAAGTGTGGTATACATACATCAGGGAATACTATGCAGCTATAAAAAGGAACAAAATCGTGTTTTTTGTAGCAACATGGATGCAGTTGGAGACCTTCATTCTAAGCAAACTATCACAGAAACAGAAAAGTGAATACCCCATGTTCTCACTTATAGGTGAGAGACAAACACTGACTTTATACGGGCATAAAGATGGGAGTAACATTTGTAGGTGACTCCTAAAGTGAAGAGAGAGGGAGGAGTAAGGGCTGAAAATCATCTATTGGATACCATGCCCACCACCTGGGTGTTGGGCCCAGTAGAAGCCCAATTCTTACCATTACACAATATACCTATGTAACAAACCTGCACACATATTCCTTGCATCCAAACAAAATAAAAATAAAAATTTCTTTAGAGAACAACAGATTATTTAAACAAAAAAACGATAGCATTGTAATATGAGGCTTATAACATATGTAAAACAAAAGGTAATGTCAAAATATCACAAAGTTTGGGGGGAGAATTGAAGTATATTACTTGTAAGTTTCAGACACTACACATGAAGCGGCATAATACCACTTGAAGGTCAACCGTGATAAGTTAAAAATGCAAACCATAAACTCTAAGTCAACAATTAAGTTAAGAAAACAAATAGCTATATCTAGTTAGCCAACAAATGAGATAAAATATAATCATAAAATTATTCAATTAATCCAACAGAAGGCAGGTCAAAAGGAAAAAGGCAACACAGATTAGAAAAGATAATTAGGAAACAAATAACAAGATGATAGAAATAAGCATAACCATATTAATATCAATAATCACAGTAAATGGCATAATTTATATGTGCCTGTTAATATTGTGAGGTTACATTTTAAAATCTTTTTATAAGAAACATACATCAAATATAAAGGTACAGAGGTTAATAAAAAAAGGATAAAATAACATGCTAGCTCATATTAATATAATGTTGAAGTTTTATATATATATATACACACACATATGTGTGTGTGTGTGTGTGTGTATAGTTGTTGTTGTTGTATTGTTGTTATTTTGTTTTGTTTTTTGGAGTTGGCATCTCACTCTGTTGCCCAGGATGGAGTGCAGTGGCACTCTCACGGTCACCGCAGCCTCTACCTGCTGTGCTCAGGCAGTCCTACCGCCTCAGCTTTTCAAGTAGCTGAAACTACAGGCATGTGCCACCACGCCTGGCTAATTTTTAAATTTATTATAGAGATAAGATCTTGCCAAGTTGCCAAGACTGGTCTTGAAACTGTGAGCTCAGGCATTCCTCTCACCTCGACCTCCCAAAGTGCTAGGATTATAGGCATGAGCCACCGCACCCCGCCTAAAGTGATATTTATATGAGACAAAGTAGATCTCAACGGAAATAATATTATCAGAGGTAATGAAATTATCTTACAGTGAGAAAAAGTTCAATTCATAAAGAGAATATAATGTTCCTAAATGTTTCTGTACCTAATAATAGCAATTTCAAATTCATAAGACAAAAAATATAAAATTGCAAGGAGAAATAGACAGATTTACCATTGTAGTTGGATGTTTTAGTGCCATTATTTCAATAATTAATAGTTCAAAAAGACAGAAAATTGGTAAGAATACAGCATGAAACATTTACCTAAATAGCCATATTGTGGGTCAAAAAACAAAAACCAGTAAATTTAAAAGAAATAGAACCATACAATTTGTGTGGAATTAAATAATAAATCAATAACAAAGATATTTGGAAAGCCCCAAATGTTTGAAACTAAATTACACACTTATAAATAACCCATGAGACAAAAAAGAAATTATAAGTAAATTACAAGGTATCTTACACTGAATAAGAATCTCCCATTTATGAGATGCTCCTAAAACCATATTTAGGGGAAATTCACAGTACTAAGCACATATTATATATTACAAAAAGATATGTGCCACAGTGAAAAGAGCAAATTAAATTCCCAAATTAGTAGAATAAAAGAAATAATGAGTACAAATAAAGGAAATGGAAAGTGTAAACACAATTGAAAAAATCAATAAAACAAAAATAAGGTTTTCTTGAAATCAATAAAGTTGATAAATCTCTAGCCAGAGTGTTCACAAACACGAAAAGAAAGAAGGTACAGATTACCCATGTCAGAAATGAGAGGTGTGACACTAGTAGAGTTCTTGAAATAAAAAGGATATTAAGCAAACAATATAAACAACTTTGTGCCAATATGTCTGATGACATATAAAATGAACAAATTCCTTGTATGATCCAAATTACCAAATCTCACACAAGAAGAAATAGGTAAACTGAATAGCCCTATAGCTATTAAGGAAATTAAAATTATAGTTTAAAGTTTTCCTACAAAGAGAACTCCCCAGTGCAGATGGCTTTACTGGTGAATTCTTCCAAATGTTAACAAAACAAAATAGCAGTATTACAAAACTCATATAGACAAGAAAAGAGAATATTTTTCACTTATTCTATAAAGCCAACATTACCCTGACACCAACTCAGACAAAAATATTACAAGAAAACTACGAATCAATATTCCTCATGAGGAATGCAATGTTCTCAAGAATATTTTTTTGCAAATTAAATTGATTAATATTTTTAAAAAATACTGAATTGTAGCCAAATATGATTGTACAAAGAATGTAACTTTTTTTTTAACATTAGAAGAGTCAATGTAATGCATTGTAACAAACGAAAAGACTATATGATCATTTCAATAGAGACAGAAAAAGTATATGAAAAAAGATCCATTATTCATTCTGGAGGAACATTTTAACAAAACTAGAAGTATAAGATAATTTCCTAAAATGGATAAAGGGCATAGACTAACAGCCTATAATTAACATGATAGTCAATTGTGAAAGATTGAACACTTTACCTCTGAGAGCAGGTACAAGATAATGATGTCCACTCTTGTCACTTCCATGTAATATTATGCTAGAGGTTCTAGATAGCAGGTGAGCAAAAAGAAAAAACATCCAAATGAAGAAAAAATAAGTAAAATTGTCTTTATCTACAGATGATATGACTATCTATGCAGTAAATCTGAGGAATATTAAAACAAAGCTTATTGAATTAACAAGTGAACATACCAAAGTTGCAAGATGAAAGACAATATATAAAAATCCATTTTATTTTCATATACTAGCAATAAATAATTAAAATAATATTAGAAATTAAAATAAAACAATATTTATAATAGCATTAAAAATATGAAATACACATTTGTAAAATTAGTAAAAATCTTGTATAATGAAAATGAGAGAATTTCTGAAAAATATTTAAAAATATACTGTGTGAGGATTCATTATTATTAAACTTTCAAGTCTCCTTGAATTTAACTATAGCTTCAAAACAATTCCAATCAAAATCCCATCATTAGACATTAAGAAATGCAAATTAAAACCATGATGTTATATCATTATACATCTTGTAGTCCAAAATTAAACAGATTGGTTGAACCTGTTGTTGTCAAAACATGGAGCAACTGGAACCTTTTTACATTCTGGGCAGAAATGTGAAATAGTGTAATCACTTGGCAGTTTCTTTTAAGGTTAAATGCACACCCACTATATGATCCAGCCATGCCTGAAAGCACACGCCTATACAAAGACTTGTACACAGTGTTCACACTTGCTTTGTTTTGTAATAGTCCCAAACTGCCAAACTGGAAACAACCTAAATGTCAACGAAGAATGAATGGGTAAACAAACCGATGTATCCACACAATGAAGTACTGCTCAGTGATAGAAAGGAATGAGCTCTTAGTAAATACTGTAACATGGGTGGATCCCAAAATACTTTTGTTAAGAAAGAAGCCTATATATACACACATGCACACCCACACATATGCTCACACAATGCGTATATGATTACATTTCTGTAAAATGTTAGCCTTTGACAATTAATATTTAGTACTGACAGTTGATCAGTAGTTTTTTTGGGTGGTGGGACAGTAAGGTATGGAATGGAAAGACTTCTAACGAATAAAAGGAACTTTGGGGTAGTTATAAATATGTTCATTATTTTATTGTAGTGATGGTTTCACGGGCTTTACATATGTCAAAACTCATCACAATGTACATGCTAAATATGTGCAGTTTATTATATACTAATTAATTACCTCAGTAATGCTGCATTAAAGATAATCTTCTGGGATAGAAACATATTTATTCTTAAAAGTCTGCAGCAAGCCTTTGCTCTTAAAAAAATGATGAAAGATTTAATTTATCTAGAAGACAGAATAAAGGCCTTTGAGTTTTCAAGACATTAAATACTTCTGTTTGTAAGCTTTTCTCTAATTATAGATGCATAAAAATACAAAGAAACTTTTCTATTCACATACTTGATTTTCCATTATACTGTACCTGAATCACAAATACACTATTTAAAAATGAAACAAACAAAGTAGAGGAGAAAACAAAGGTCAGGGATTCAAAGCATGTTAATTCAAATTGTAATTTTTGACATTTAGTTGAGATGAATATCTTTCTTTCTGCATTCATACAGAATTAAAAATTGACTAGTACATTAGTGAAAACACCCAAGACTATAATGGAGCTGAAATATAAAATTAAGGTGGTAAAGGATCAGTGATTTATGAATATAGCCTGGTCAAGTAAAAGAAGTGAATTTAAAAATCTAAAGCATATAACTTGCTAAATAATTTCTCAGCTAAGATTGACTCCATAGGCTGCAAACTGGAAAAAAAGATACCTAAACTGGTATCTAGGAAAGGCTAAGAAGGCCAATAGTCCCTCCCTTGTCAGTGTAAGATTATCATGCGCTTTTACTTGACCTGATGTGGTTTTAAAAAATCCTTATAAATAAATGTTCATCCAATTTGATTTCAGTCGCCTTCTTTATAATCTCTTCTTTAAAATTATAGTCTTGGTTGTTAATAAAATCATGGTCTTTGGCATATTTTGTTCTTAAAGTTGACATAATCAACTTAACCTCATCCATTGATGGTTTTAGACCTATTTGGTTATTTACATTTTACTACTCAGTCGATCAACATTATCCGGGCTCCCAAGGACTTCTACATCTCCCTTCAGCTATTCTTTTTTTGGGCTACTTCTCTCGCTATTGATAGCTCGTGTGTGTGTGTGTGTGTGTGTGTGTGTGTGTGTGTGTGTGTGTGTGCGCGCGCGCGAGTGCGTGTGTGCTTTTCTCCTACTTGGTAAAATTAAACATGGTAAATGTCACATATGTTGACTTCTTTTTGGCAGTTTAATAAAGATATTTAGTAGAAAGCCAGTAAGAAGATTAATTAAAATGAGATTAGTGTTCCTCTGCCATTCATTTATTTTCGCTTCCCTTTTTCCATAAATGGGCTTTATTTCTGACTGGTCTTCATTTTTAAAAACTATGCATATTTACCTTGAGAAATCATCATCATTTCTTTATATTAATCAACAGATATGCTGCCTTTTGAAACTTTCTGCATTATATCTCCAGACCAAGATCCCATCACCAAGGAAGTTATAATTGCTTCCTAAGTGACAGGATAATTATCCTGTCATGCTTTTGCTGTGTGCTAACAACAAATCTGGGTAGTGGTTTAGAATGAGTGGTGAGAAAGGACATGACAAAAGGTAGTCATTGAAATATTTATTTATTTGTTCATTTCACCAGAAAAATATTTACTGCATCTACATTAGATGAGGTCAAATATTATTCAAAAGGGCTAGTAAATACTCTTGGTATCACCAGAATGAAGCAAGGAATAGGATAAATCAGTCTTTTTTGAAATGATTTTGTAACTGTACAAATGTTTCTGATAGCCTATAGGATCAGATCCAGGAGTACAAATGCTGGGGATAGTTACAAATTTTGTGAGCATTTCATATGGTGAGCACCCTACTTATTCAAACTCCCTAGTCTACATTGGAACTTAAAACAAACTGTGATTTTCAGTATAACAAAGTAAGCCTAATCTCTTCTTGATATTATGTTGTTAAAATGTATACCTTTTATTATTGCTTTCTTCCACTATTACAATAGTTTATTCTGAGTGAAAATACTTTGCGCTTACTCCCAACAACAACAGTTAAAGATTTTAACTAAATTTGCACTTAAATTGCTGGCCAGCGAGGAGCCCCAAAATATACAGAGACCTTCAAAATGTGGTGCAGAAATTAGTTGACTTGTCAGACTAGTTCTCATGAACCAGTCCAAGTAAAAAAAAATTCTTCCATTTGACTCATTATCATGGCTCACTGTGTTATTTTGATAAACTAGTGAATGCAGTTTGGTGGTTAAAACATGCTGTAATGAGCCAAAAAAAAAAAAAAAATCAACGGAAATATGTATTTCAAAACCACTCAGACTTTGAAAATGTAGAAGGGCACAGGATAAGCAGAGAATGATTATTTGCCTGGTGAATTTGATCAAAATAAAGCATGGTTTAACTCACAAATTTCTTAATGTATACACTACTTTATTCCTAAAGTGATTTGAAAGGGGTTCAAAGGTTCAATTTCAGTAAGAAAACAAATAAAATGGATGACAGACCAATACATTATATAGACAGTGCTCTTAATCTTTAAAAATTTTCACTGTGATAATTTTTAAACTGACTTCTCTTTCTCCTTCCTTTGTTCTATGTAGCAAAAACTGAAAAATAAAGATAGAAAAATTATATAATTTACTTCTGAGTACACTTTTAATGGATGTACCATTCTTCTACGATTTAATAGCCTATATTATTTAATGCTAGTGAGATCACTTATGTTTTAGAAACAGAGTAGAACTCCATCATAAAATAGCTTACTAATATTTGGGTTGAGCAATAACTATACTAATTACAAAAATCTACTGAGTGCTTAATGTATGCCACATTCTATTCTAAGCACTTTCTTTACATGTGTTGACTTGTATAATCCTCCTAATAATTCTATGGAATAATTACTATTATTTTCTTTATACCTGATAAACAGAGGAAGAGAAAAATTTAGAAATTTTGCTAGGGACACATAGATGGTAAGTAGTGGAGCCCAGGCTCAAGCCCAGATAATCTGATTATAATTTTAACTACCGGGGTACACTGCCTTTGTAAGTGTGCTGTAGATTGTGACACTTCTTCTAACCATGATAACTGAATAAAAATGAAAGGACATAAGATGGAGTCAATATACCCAATGAGCAGCCATTTTAACATAGCTTAGCTTTGTCATGTTTTTCTAGCAGTTCACTTTAATTTACTCTCTAATCACTAGCCAAAGACAGAAAGTTTCTTAGAGGTAGCTACTGCTAATTGTTTTACAATCCCTCTCCAGCTTGTTTTGTGCTAATTAACTTTTCAGTTTTAAGTATTTACCTCCACCCATAAGACCCATTAACCTAACCAGCCCTTCATGACCTTCATGACATAGACCCCATCAACATGGCAACAGTCATGTGACTAGCCCACCCATCTGCCAGCTGGCCATCACCTGATATCAGTACCTGTGCTTACCTGCCCTCCATGATTGCATGGAGCAGACCACCACCCAATCACCTTGATGACCTACCCCCATCAAAGGGAAGGTTTAAAAGGCATTCAATTTCAAATAGCAGTGGCCACTGTTTTGTTAGGCACTAGCCAGGCCATGTGTTCTTTGCACGATGACCAGGCCATATTTTCCAAAGCTTTGCCCTCCTCCCCTGCCTTGGGGAGGTGAATTTCCTCTCTCTCTCCCTAATTTACTTTCTGGTCATTGTTAGAGTACTGACCAACCGACCAGGTGAGGGTGGAGAGGCGAGGCGAGGCGAGGTGCGCAGCACTGCTGGGCTGGCAACCTGAAGATGCGCGTGCTGGAAACCCAGAGATCCAAGTAAATTGCAAAGAATTGCAACACACAAATAGGTCAAGAAAGAAAAGTTTATTTAGAAATAAATTAGAGGTTCGAGACCTGCCTGGGTAGCTTGGCGAGACCTCATCTCTACAATAAATAAAAAATGAGCCGGGTGTGGTGGCGTGCGCCTGTAGTTCCAGCTCCTTGGAAGGCTGAGCGGAAGAATTGCTGGGGCCCAGCAGGTTGAGGCTGCGGTGGCCGGGAGTGGCCACTGCACTCCAGTGTGGGCGACAGAGTGAGACTCCAACTCAAAAAAAAAAAGAAAAAGAAGAAAAGAAATAAATTAGAGAGAGAAAGAGAAGGAAAAGAGAAGATTCACCTCTCCAAAGTGGGGGAGGGGGACCAAAGCCAGGAAGCATGGTGACAGTCATGACTCAAAGAGCACATGGCCACACCAGACTCTAGCAAGGCAATGGCCCCTGGTTGCTTGTGGTTGAGTCCTTTTAACCATTCCCCTAGACAGGGGGAGATCATTAAGGTGATTGGGTGGTGGTCTGCTTCCACGTCATCACAAAGGGGCAGACAAGCGCAGGTACTGATGATGTCAGGTGATGGACAGTAAGCAGATGGGTGGGTTAGTCACATGATTGCTACCATGGTGGGGCTTATCTGTGTCATGCAGTTCACAGAGGGCTGATTAGGTCAACCCTAGTGGGGAGTTTCCTGAAAGAGACTTGTTAGACATTTGCAATTCACAAATTCCTTGACCAAAGGTGGGGTGGTTGTTGGGCTGTCCTGATCTTGTATCTGAAGCAGATTTTCCTGGGGGTGTGGGATAGGCTGCTGTTTGTCCTGCAGTAGAATGTCTGAATGCTTTGTAATTGCTACACTGAGGCAAAAAGACGAAGAATAAGCTAAGTTTCTTCTAGGTTTCTATAGGTACCTTTCAGTCATTGCTTTGTTAAACTCTGGTGTGTCCATGTGGCCCTTTGTGCTATGGCCACCATGTTTCCTATCTTTGGTCCCTTCCCTACCTCAGGAAGGTGAATTTCCTCTCTCTCTCTCTCTCCCTAATTTACTTTATAAATGAACTATATTTTCCAATCTAATTTCTGTGAAATCATTTGCATCTTTCGTGCAGCACTGGGTTGCAGACACATCCCCGTTAGATCTGACTTAACATTTTGGAGTCTCCACTGGAATTGTGACCTAACATTTTTGGATGTCCCACTGAGATATGCTGCACTGTCACTCTCTCACTCTCCTCTTTTCCAACCCAAGTCTCTCTCTGTGGAGAGAGACAAGGTGCTTGACTCTCTCTACTACTTGCTCTCACTCTTATCACCTGCAACGAGCTACATGGAATGAATCTCTCCCTGTTGCCTTAGCCTTGACTGTAGAAAACTATATCACTGGTAAGTCCATAACACTATCCTCTGCTGGAAAGTCAGAAAGCAAGCATGAGGAGGCTACTGTCTTGCTATCTGTGTAAAAGTACCCTAGCCACTGTCTGTGTCTCTTTTGCTGGCCTCCTTAGAACTGCTTTCCAGATCAATCCCTCTCTCTATGCGGCACCCTATTCTTTGCTAGGAAGTCTTTAAACATGTCCCAAGAGACTTGTTTTCTGGTGTGCTTGGGAGATTTTCCTTGCTGGGGTCTGGGACCCTCTATGAAAATATTGACCAAGTCTCATGAGTGCGTGTCTTGGAGCAGCCTTCTACTAGGGCCTGAGGTCCTCTGCACTATAGAAGTGCTGCCTCTGGTGGATCAAGGAGATAAGGGAATGCTCTTCTTCACTTGCTACCCATATACTCAGGCTAATTTCACTGATCCTCTGCCCAGAATACTGGCTGAGGACGTGGATGGTTTGCTAGGGCCTGGGGCCCTCTGTGTTCTCTCTCTCTTTTAACATCTCAGGGACCATTCTTTTTTTTTTTTGAGCTGGAGTCTCACTCTGTCACCCAGACTGGAGTGCAGTGGCCGCTCCCGGCCACCGCAGCCTTGACCTGCTGGGCTCCGGTGATCCTTCCGCCTTAGCCTTCCGAGTAGCTGGAATTACAGGCGTGCGCTACCACACCCGGCTATTTTTTTGATTTACTGTAGAGATGAGGTCTTGCCTGCCCAGGCAGGTCTCGAACCCACGGGCTCAGGCAATCCACTCACCTCAGCCTCCCAAAGGCGTGGGATTACAGGCTGAGCCACTGAGCCTGGCTGGGACCATTCTTAAGACCAATCTCTCCCCCTTTCTAGGGTTACCCCTCATAGGATACCCAAGATGGTGGCTAACCCCCCCACTGAAATTAGATCTAAAAGGTCTCAGGACTCTCATTAGAGATCTTTGCTTCTGTGATAAATCACTGAGTATTATGAACTTTAATTCTATCCAGGTTGCTGCAAAGTTCATAATTTTGTTTTTCTTTATGGCTGCATAATATTCTGCTGTGTAAATGTACCACCTTTTCTTTATCCAGTCCACTTTCGATGGGCAGCACAGTGGGTTCCATGTTTTTGCTGTTGAGAATAATGCTGCAATAAACATGCATGTGCAGGTATTATATTTATAGAGTGATTTGAGTTCCTTCAGGTATATTCCCAGAAGGGGGATTGCTGGGTCATATGGAAAGTCGATTTTCAGATTTTTTTGAAATTGCCACACTGTTTTCCACAGAGGTTGTACTAATTTCTTTCCCACCAACAGTATAGAAGTGTTCCCTTTTCGCCACATTCTCTCCAGTAACTGTTGTTTGTTGAGTTACCAATGATGGTCATCTTGACTAGAGTCAGGTGGTATCTCAGTGTGGTTTTAATTTGCATTTCTTTGATGATTACTGAGGCTGAGCATTTTTCATGTATTTATTGGTTGCTTGTATATCTTCTCCTTAGAAGTGTCTATTCATATCTTTGGTCCATTTTTTAATGTAGTTGTTTGTTTTTTTTCCTTTCAGCATGTTTGAATTTCTTGTAGATCCTGGATGTTAGACCTTTGTCAGATGCACAGTTGGCAAATATTTTTTCCCATTCTGTGGGCTATCTCCCCACTATCTTGATGGTTTCTTTTGCTTTGCAGAGGCTTTTCAGTTTGATGAGGTCCCACTTGTCTATCTTATCTTTTACGGCATTTGATTTTGGAGAGTTGACCAGGAATTGATTGCCTATTCCAATTTATGTAATAGTGTTTCCTACATTTTCTTCTAGGATTATTATAGTTTGAGATTTTACATTTAGGCCATTGATCCATTTAGAGTTGATTTTTGTATATGATGATAGGGTAGTGTTTCAAGTCATCCTTATGTGGTGAGCCAGTTTCCCCAGCACCATTTACTGAATAAGTTCTCCTCTCCCCATTGGTTGTTGGTGGAAGCTTTGTTAAAGATGAGTTGATCGAGAAATTGAGCTTTTGTTTCCAGAGTCTCTATCCTGTTTCATTGGTCTATATGCCTGTTTTTGTACCAATACAAAGCTGTTTTGATTATTGTAGTTCTGTAGTAGAATTTGAAGTCTGGAAGTGTGATACCTCCTGCTTTGTTTCTTTTGCTAAGGATTGTTTTGGCTATTCATGACCATTTATGCTTCCATATGTGTCAGTGACCAGCACTGACCAAGGGTGGGTTAGGACCCACACCAGAGAATCAGGAGACGGCGAGAAGAGACCACTCGAAGGCAGCTCTTCTGGGAACAGTCTGATCAGGACTGAAGCCAATTTTATTCAAACCTTTTCCAACTTATATACCATTTTCTATACCCTCCAGCAATGTGATAGTCACTTGTTAGGGGCGTACAAGTTCCGTGCTTTATAAACCATGCATCACAAGACCATCACGAGACTGCAAGTTTCGAGCAAACAATTCGAACTCCATGATGCTGACGTGCTCACAAAACTCACATCAAGGTCACAGGTGCACAATTTCAATTGTCAAAAATGTCTTCCATAGTGTTCAATAAATCATTCATATTATACTCTTTGTTCTAAACCATGATTAATACAAAAAACTTTTCTGAGTTAACTCTAGGTTCAATCCAAGTTCACTGACTCCAAATATTTTTAACGATTAATATTATCAACTTAACACTATACTATAATCTATAAGTTTACTTAAATGACTTAGTTGTTAGTTATACTATTATCCTATTATGATTTAACGTAATGCCTTATAACTCAGTTAAAACTTATTCTTAAACTACCAAACTTTACTATATTTCATATGAGTTTCATATGTCTAAACTTTAATTTTTATATGATCTAGTGATTGGACTTTAATACTATGCTATATCCTATTAAGCTAATACCTTATCATTAAATCTTATAATTATCATTAACGTATGATTTTTAAAATCATAACACCATAATTCTCATTCTATTCTAATAAAATGACAACTTTAACCCAAAACTTAAATCTTTTTTCCTAGTATATTAATACATGGCTATGTGTAAAATTTCCTATTGTCATATTAGAAGCAAAAACAGCACCGTTGGGAAAATTTCGGTATACTAATCAAAGGATCTTAAAATTGGCCTACAGGAACAGGAACTAAAGTCATAATCTGAGAAAAGGAAACTTAAAAGCTTAAACAAAACTTAAAAGTTTCTATGAATGCTTAT
>NW_007260123.1:369241-375258 GCF_000164805.1 Carlito syrichta
TGCTTATTACTGTTTAAATCTTTTCGATGGAAATTATATCATCTTAAATGTATGTTTTATCCAAACAAGTCTATTCTAAAAATCAAATAGCAGCTGTCACACTCTTGGATAACGGGCTGCACGGTTACCATGACAATGACCACGGACTGAAGCAAACAGAGTTTCGGCATGTAAAGAAACTAGAAAAACGTCCTGCCTGTCTAGAGGCAGGGCAATAAAACTATTATGGTAATTTAGTTTCTAATCTTAATCCTAGGAGAAACTGCCTTTGGGAACAAGAGCTAACTAACCAGTCTACCAGGAAATAGAAGTTAAAAAATATCTAGAAAGAAGTAAAACTTAGAAGGGACAAGGTCAGAAAAAATAATTCTGCTATGCAACTTTCCATCAGGTATATTGATATTTACTTATAAGTTTTACTGCCATGTATACACACTGGTCACTAATCACACGCCAATATTATAGGTATAACTGATATCCTATGTCAGAGGCGATCTTCCAGATGGGCCTTTACAGGCCTCAGCCATGTAGCTATAGATGTTGGCTCCCAACACATATGAATTTCTATATTGTCATTTCCAGGTCTGAGAAGAATGATGTTGGCAATTTAATGGGTGTTGCATTAAATCTATAGGTTGCCTTTCGTGGGATGGACATCTTAACAATGTTAATTCTTCCTATCCATGAGCATGGAATATTTTTCCATTTATTTGTGTCTTCTTGGATTTTTTGAGTGCTGTTTCTTAGTTTTCATTATAAAGGTCTTTCACTTCTTTGGTCAGGAAGATGCCAAGGTATTTCTTTTTTTGTGTGGCTATTGTGAATGGGATTGTGCTTTTTATTTGGGTTTCTGTTGGTTTATTGTCTGTGTGTAGAAATGTGACTGTCTTTTGCACATTTATTTTATTCCCTGAGACTCTGCCCAAATCCTTTATCAGTGCAAGGAGATTTTTGACAGATTCCCTTGGGTTTTCAAGGTATAGGATCATGCCATCCACAAAGAAGGATAACTTATCTTCCTCTTTTCTGTTTAGATTCCCCTGAATTCCTTCTCTTGTCTAATTGCTCTAGCTAGGGCTTCCAAAACAATGTTGAACAGAAGGGGTGACAGTTGGCAGCCTTGTCTTGTTCCAGTTTTCAGGGAAAATGTTTTCAATTTCTATCTGTTTAGCAGTATGTTGGCTGTAGGTTTCTCATAGATGGCTCTTCCATCTATGCCTAGTTGTTTGAGGGTTTTTATCAAGAAACGGTGCTGGATTTTATCAAAAGTTTTTTCTGCATTTAATGATATCATCATATGATTCTTGTTATTACATATATTGATGTATTTAATTGTGTTTATAGTCTTGCAGATGTTGAACCAGTCCTGCATGTGAGGATGAAGCCTACTTAGTCATGGTGGATGATTTTTGAGATGTGTTGTTGGATCCAGTTTGCTAGACTCTTGTTGAGAATGTTTGTATCTATGTTCTTCAAGGACATTGACCTGTAGCTCCCTTTCTTTGTTGGATCTTTACCTGGTTTGGGTATCAGTGTGATGTTAGCTTCATAAAATGATTTTGGGAGAGTTCCAACTTTCTTGATTGCCTGGAATACTTTCTTTTTTTTTTTTGTTTGAGTTAGAGTCTCATTCTGTTGCCCAGACTGGAGTGCAGTGGCCACTCCCAGCCACCGCAGCCTCGACCTGCTGGGCTCTGAAGATCCTTCCACCTCAGCCTTCCAAGTCGCTGGAACTACAGGCGCGTGCTGCCACACCTGGCTAATTTTTTTGATTTATTGTAGAGCCCGATGCCTGGAATACTCTCAATAGAATTAGTATCAGCTCCTCCTTGTATGTTTTGTAGAATTTTGCTGGAAACCTGTCTTGTTCAGGGTTTTTATTTATTTATTTTTTTGTGAATAGTTTTCTTATGATGAAGTTTAATTTCCTGGGTAGTTATTGGTTTATTTAGGGTCTCAATTTCTTCTTGTTTTAAACTTGGGAGGTTGTGTGTCTTCAGAAAGTCTTCCATTTCACCTAGGTTTTCAAGTTTGTTTTCACACAAGTGTACATAAAAATCTCTGATAATCTTTTTTTGTATTTCTTTGGGGTTAGTTGTGACTTCATCTTTTGCATTTCTGATTGTGTTTATTTGAACTTTTTCTCTCTTTTTCTTGGTCAATCTTGCCAAGGGTCCATTAATCTTGTTTATCCTTTCAAAGAACCAGCTTTGTTTCACTGATTTTTTTCTATGGTATTTTTGTCTTCTATGTCCCGTATTTGTGTGTGTTTATTTTGGTGATCTGAATTTTTATGCTGAAGTTAGGGTTTTGGTGGTCTTGTTTTTTCATTTTCTTAGGTGACTTATTTGTCTATTAACTTGTGATCTTACCATTTTCTTCATATTTGCTCATAGAGATATGAATTCCTCTCTTAGTACTTTTTTCATGACATCCCAGAGGTTTTGGTAAGATAGTTCTTCATTTTCATTTGTTTCCAGAAATCTTTTAATTTCTTCTTTGGTTTCCATGTTGATCAGGATTGTTCAGCATCATGCTGTTTAGGGTTCATGTCTTTGTGGGTTTTGTGGGAACCTCGTGGATGTTGATATTTATTTTTATTCTACTGTTGTCCGAGAAGGTACATGACAGTATTTCAATCTTATGAAATTTGTTTATACTTGATTTATGGCCAAAGATAAGGTTGATCTTGGACTACATTCCATGAGGTGATGAGTAGAATTTATAATTCATTGTTTTTGGTTGGAGTGTTCTGTAGGTATCTATTACTTCCATTTGGCCAAACGTCAAGTTGAGGTTCCAGAACTCCTTGTTGAATTTTTTCTCAATGATCTATCTAGGGTTGATAATGGGGTATTAAAGTTCCCAACTATGATAGTGTTAGAGTCAATACTTTTTCAGCTTACTTAGTAGTTGCTTTATAAAAGCTGATGCTCCTGTGTTTGGTGCATATATGTTTAGGATGGATATTTCTTGTTGATGAATTGAAATTTTTCCCATTATGTAGTGTCCTTCTGTTTCTTTTTAAATTTTTGATAGATTAAAGGTTATTTTGTCTGACATTAAGACTATGACTCTTGCTTTCTTTTGTGTTCCATTCCCTAAAAATTTGTTTTCCATCCTCCAACTTTGAGTCTGTGAGTGTTCCTTCTGGTGAGATGCATCTCCTAAAGACAGTGTATTGTTGTATCATGTTTCTTTATCCAGTTTTCCATTCTATGCCTTTTCGGTGGTGCATTTAGTCCATTCATATTCAGGATGATTATTGAGATATGAGAGTTTATCCTTGTCATGAGGCTTTTATAGACTTTATTGTTATTTGTTTACTTATTTGTTTGTTGGTTTTCTTTTGATTTGGGGTTGATGTATGTGTGTGTTTTCGATCTTGCAAGTTGTTATGCATGTTTTATTGGTTCTTTGTTTTGTGTTCTTTGGAGGAATGTGATTATCTTTTTTTTTTCTTTCTTCTGTGCTTATGACCTTCTTAAGAGTCTGTTATAGAGTTGGTCTGGAGGCAGTATACACTCTTAGGAATTGAATGTCTGGGCAGGATTTTAATTCTCCATCACTGATGAAGCCTAGCTTAGCTGAGTTGTAAATTCTTGGTTGGAATTGTTTATCTTTGGTTATTTTGAAGATTGGGTTCCAGTCTCTTCTAGCCTGCAGTGTTTCTGTAGATAAGTCTGCTGCTATTCTAATTGGTTTTCCCTGGTAGGTAGTCTGTTTTGTCTTGCTGCCTTTAGAATTTTTTCTTTTATACCTACTTTGTGTAAACAAATGACTATGTGTCTATGAGTTGGTCTTCTAATTTGATGCCATGCTGGGGTTCTCTGTATCTCTTGTGTTAGGATTGTTGTGTCTCTGATGATCAAAGATTGTTGTGTCTTTGAATGACCTCTTAGATTGTTTGTTCCAGGTTGCTCTCATTTTTTAAATCTGCTTCAGGGATACCTATAAGTCTTAAGTTTGGTCTCTTAATATATTTGCACATCCCCTGAAGGCTTTGTTCTGTCTTTTTAACAGATTGAGTTAGTTTCAGATTTGGTCTTCAAGTTCTGAAATTCTTTCTTCTGCCTGGTTAATTCTGCTTTCTATGCTTGTCAGTCAGTTGATTGTTTATTTCATTTACTCTATTCTTTATAGTTTGCATCTCAGTCATTAGTTCTTTCATGTTCTTTGTCTTGCTTTTCTTGGTTCTTGTTCATCTTTTCCAACATTTCTTGATCTCTGCATTTGTGGTCTGAGACCAGTCAATCTGGCTCTTCATTGTTTGAGTTCTGAAGTCTGTATACTTGGGAACTATCCTCTTTTGACTTTGTGTGGTGCCTGTGTTTCTTTGATTTTTCTTCATTTGCGATGGGTTTTTCTATTTTCTTTACTTCTGTTGGTCAGTGAGCCAGAGAGTAGTTTTCACTTCTTTTTGCTCAACTCTCTCTTCTGTCTTGAATAAACCCTCTGGAATAGTTTGTTTTTGGAGCCAGGTTGGAGAAGGGGAATTATGTTACTCCTTTTTACATTTGAGATTTGAATGAGGTATGCTGGGGACTGCTAAGATTCAAAAACTGTCTGATGATTACAATGTTTGTTGATTGGTGCATAGGCCCTGGGGTCCACTTCCCATCACCTTACAATATGTCCATACAATGGGAGCGTATGTAACTCCCCTGAATACAAAATGACATGAGGGAAGGGAAATGAGTTAATAAAGAGAGAATGTGGAGGAGATGACAACGGAGAGAACAAAGGAAAGAAACATGGAGACAAGCTAAAGAGAGAGAAAAAGAAAGTGAGAGAAAAAACCTAAACCAAAAAACAAAACAAAACAAAACAAATCAAAATGAAAAAAAGAAAGAAAGAAAGAAAGAAAGAAAGAAAGAAACAGCACACAAACAAATAAAAATCCAAAGAAACTAAAACCAATAATGTGAGGAAATTTTCACACTCATATATCCCTTATTGGAAAAGAAGAATAAGAGAAAGGGTAAGACAGAGCAAAATGCCCACTCCCCAAAAGCTGTTTTTTTTTTTAAAGTAGGTAGAATCACACAGATGCAAAAATTTTTAAAAAAGCAAAAACTTTTATAATCCTTGAGCACCCTTTTTGGCAGTTTCAAGACTTCTGGTTTCTTGTAGCCATGACCCAAGCACTGCTTCTCTTAGCTCATTGTAGAGAGGAGGAGTTTTGAAAGGGAGGAGTTTCTGACTTCTAAATCTGTCCCCCTGTTCACCTCTTGTGGTTGGGGAGAAGTTGGGAGGTGCCCTTAACTGAACTGCCTATGTTTAACCCTTTCCATGTGTGCTGATCAGAATATTGACCACCTGAGTCACACATCTCACAAATCACTGGGGAAAGAGTGCAGGATCACTTTAAAACTCACTGCCACTCATCTGCTATGAGTTGGAGTTGGGTTCTTAGGTTGCAGCACAGACTGCAAATGCTTCAAATCTAGTCCCTTGTCCACCCTGTGCAGTTGGAGGAAGGCTGTGAACTGCCCCCACCTAGTCTACTTATGTTTAGCTCTCTCCATGCATATTGCTCAGAATGTTGCCCACCTGAGTTACATATCTCATGGATCACTGGAAAAAAGGGTGCTGAGCTACTTTAAAACTCAACACCACTCATCCACTGTGAGCTGGGTCTGGGTTCTTCAGCTGCAGGACTGCAGTGGCAGATCGCAAATGCTCAGTTGGGGATGGGGCATCTGGATCTCCTCAACTGGGACTCTGAATTAATATTTTAATTAGCACAGGTGCCAGTCATTTGGTCCTGGCCATCTATGTTGAAATATAAAGTCTTATCTTAATCAAAAGTTACTAAAGTTAATTCAAATTATCGATGAAAAAAAGTTAACTATAAAAAGGTAAAAAGAAAGAAACCAGAAAGCAAAGGAAAGATGTAAGAAAGTTGTTCTTTAAAAGTATGTTTTTGTTCATATCTTTTGCCCACTTTATAATGGGGTTGTTTGTTTTTTTCTTTTCAGCACATTTGAGTTCCTTATAGATCCAAGATGTTAGGC
>NW_007260124.1:0-306 GCF_000164805.1 Carlito syrichta
CAAGCTAACCAACCACCTTATTGGTGTGCTGGTCCTCTATACAAAGATATGGTTTACAGAGAGGAGAAAAGAGAAGAGAAGGAAGAGGAAAAAAAGAGAAAAAAGGAACAATACAGTAGGAATAGAATTAAGTCATTAAACTATCAGAACCAATCAAGCACACTCTGAGACTTTTTGTTTAAGCCCAATGTCCTTTCAGCTCTGATATTTAGCTTTCTTTTCAAGCTGGTAAATTAGTTCACAGTTAGGGTCAGTTGCCCCTGGCCTGCTGTGAAGGACAGTTCAGATCACCCTCCATTCACCACT
>NW_007260124.1:326-740 GCF_000164805.1 Carlito syrichta
ACTCTTCTTTTGGTTTTTCTTCATTTGTGTGGTTTTTTCCCCCTCCCTACTTTTTCCTTCCCTCCACGTCACCGTCTTCTTTAATTCTTTTATTCAGTGGTAGAGGGATTGGTTTTCATTCTGTTTGTTCAATCTCCTATTCTTTTATATGCCCTCTTACTTTGTTCAATTCTAGAGTTACACTATCAGTTGGGCATGGTCCTTTTTTGCAGTTTTGAGATTTACATAAAGGGGGCTGTGATTAAAAATCTATCTGTAGGTCCTGGTATTCGCTGACAGGTGCATGGATAATCTGAGACCCACTTCCCACTGCCTTGGAATCTGTCCATGCAGTGGGGCTGTAGGTTTACTCCTTGAAATAAAATGTGGTTAGCAGAGGGAAGAGAATGGACCAGACAGTGGGTTGAAGAGTGG
>NW_007260124.1:760-1227 GCF_000164805.1 Carlito syrichta
TCACTAATGAAGCTTAGTTTGGCTGGGTAGGTTATTCTTGGTTAAAATTGTTTATCTTTTTGTACTTTGAAGATAGGGCTCCAGGCTCTCCTAGCCTGAAGTGTTTCTGTGGATAAATCTGCTGCTATTCTAATTGGTCTTCCCCGGTAGGTAGTCTGGTCTTTTTCTCTTGCTGTTTTAGGAATTTTTTTATAGCTACTTTGTTTAGGTGAATTATTATGTGTCTGGGAGTTGGTCTTCTCATTTGTTGTCTTGCAAGGGTTCTCTGAATCTCTTGTGTTTGAATTTTTTCATCCTTGATGAGATGAGGGAGGTTTTCTTGAATGATTTCATGAAATGTTTGTTCCAGTGTGGCTTCTGTTTCTCTCTCTGTCTCAGGGAGCCCAATTACTCTTAGGTTTGGGCTCTTGAAGTGATCATTCATCTCTTGCAGGTTTTGTTCTGTCTTTTTGAGCTTCTTTTCTATG
>NW_007260124.1:1247-2112 GCF_000164805.1 Carlito syrichta
ATGTTTATTTTATTCCACTGTGGTCTGAGAAGGTGCATGGTAGAATTTCGGTCATTTTAAATTTGCTTATGCTTGATTTATGACCAATTATGTGGTCAATCTTAGAATATGTTCCATGCGGTGATGAGTAGAATGTGTATTCTGTGGTCTTTGGATGGAATGTTCTGTAGGTATCAATTAAGTTCATTTGGTCCAAAGTCACATTAAGTTCCGGATCTCCTTGCTGATTTTTTGTCCCGATGATCTGTCTAGGGTTGTGAGTGGGGTATTAAAGTCCCCGGTTATAATGGCGTTAGAGTAAATTTCTTTCTTTAGTTTTCCTAGAAGTTGCTTTATGAAAGTTGGCGCACCTGTTTGGTGTGTATATGTTTAGTATAGATATTTCTTGTTGATGGATTGAGCCTTTTATCATTATATAGTGGCCTTCTGTATCTTTTTTGATTTTTAGTAGCTTGAAGGGTATTTTGTCTGAAATTAAGATCACGACTCCTCCTTTCTCTTGTATTCCATTCTCCTGAAAGTTTGTTTCACATCCTCTTACTTTGAGTCTATGGGTGTCCTTTCTAGTGAGGTGAGTTTCTTGAAGGCAATAGATTGTTGCCTGATGATATTTTATCCATTTTGCCATTCTATGTCTTTTTAGTGGTGCATTTAGTCCATTCACATTTAAGCTAATAATTGAAATGCAAGAGTTGATCCCTGTCATAAGATTCTTATAGAGTTGTTGTTCCTGTTTATTTGTTGTCTTTCTTTGGGTTTTGGAGTTGGTTCATGTGTGTTTTTAATCTTTTGCCTGTACTCTTGTGAAGAATGTTGTTGTTCTTTTTTCTTTTTCTTCTGTGTTCCATACTTTCTTAAGTGTTTC
>NW_007260124.1:2132-2612 GCF_000164805.1 Carlito syrichta
GTGCGGTTTTTTCCCCCTCCCTACTTTTTCCTTCCCTCCACGTCACCATCTTCTTTAATTCTGTTATTCAGGGGTAGAGGGATTGATTTTACTTCTGTTTGTTCAATCTCCTATTCTTTTTTATGCCCTCTTACTTTGTTCAATTCTGGAGTTACACTGTTGGTTGGGCATGGTCCTTTTTGCAGTTTTGAGATTTACATAAAGGGGAGCTGTGATTCAAAATCTATCTGTAGGTCCTGGTATTTGCTGACAGGTGCATGGATAATCTGAGACCCACTTCCCACTGCCTTGGAATCTGTCCATGCAGTGGGGCTGTAGGTTTACTCCTTGAAATAAAATGTGGTTAGCATAGGGAAGAGAATGGAGCAGACAGTGGGTTGAAGAGTGGGGTGGAGAGAGAGAGGAGTAAGGGGGAAACAAACGAGTGTACCAACAAATGGAGAGAGAGACCTATACTGAAACATATAAAAACAATAGACA
>NW_007260124.1:2632-23605 GCF_000164805.1 Carlito syrichta
CTGTTCCTCTATACAAAGATATAGTTTACAGAGAGAAGAAAAGAGAAGAAAAGGAAGAGGGGAAAAAAAGGAACAATGCAGTAGGAATAGAATTTAGTCATTAGACTAACAGAACCAATCAAGCACACTCTGAGACTTTTTGTTTAAGCCCAATGTCCTTTCAGCTCTGATTTCTAGCTTTCTTTTCAAGCTGGTAAATTAGTTCACAGTTAGGGTCAGTTGCCCCTGGCCTGCTGTGAAGGACAGTTCAGATCACCCTCCATTCACCACTCTGGTCTGTGTCTGTTTTTTCAAGCTTGTTTCTCCCGTTTCGGTGTTGTTACCTTTAATCACCTGCAGGTGGTGCTATCTCAGCTGCTCGCCCCAGAGGGGGTGGGGCCGGACAGGAACGGCAGAGGCTGGAGATGGAATCCGGCCTCAGGGCACACGCGAGGGGACCCAAGGCAGGCAGGACGTCTCAGTCGCAGAAGAGGTGGCAGCAATCCCAGCAGATCTTACCTGCAGGGGCTTCAAGGACTGAAGTTGTTGATCGCCTCTGGGTCGAGTGGTGCGATGTGCTATGGCCACCACGGAGGCCATGGTGGTGGCGGCGGCAGTGGTTGCTGTGTCTGCGCTGCAGTGGCTGTCCAGACTGCTGCAATGCCCCAGCGGTGGCAACGGTGGAGCTCTGTGTGAAGAGCAGGCTGCGATGTTGGGGTCCACAGCCCCTGGGGAGAGAGCCAGAGACCCACTGCAGTTCTTCTTTGCAGAGGTTTTCATAGACCATGTTGCCCTGTCGCCATCTTGCTGGAAGTCTATTCTATGAGACTTCTAAGCAAGTAGAGAGAAAATAGGAATTGAGAAGACAATGATTTATGTAACAGAAAGCAGAAAAGAAAAAATAAAATATAAAAATTAAAATAATAAATAAAGAATTAGATGGTAGAACTATATCAGCAATCACAGTAACTTGATAAGAAATAAAATTCACTTTTTAAAGACAGAGACTTGATAATGAAACAAATACTGCTATGTGCAATTTAAAAGACATGCTTAAAATGTAATTACACTTAAAGGCTGAAGATAAACTCATGGAAAAATTTATGCCATACAAATATTAACTAAAACAGAAATTAATACAGATATGTTACGGGATAAGATATATTTAGAAAAAATATGAATAAAATGAATAATAAAATAAATAATCTGTCAGTGACTTACTACAATTACAGCTTTGTAGGCACCTAACTTTAGTCTTTCAAAACTTATGACATAACTCAACAGAATTACAAGTAGACTTTGAAAAGTCATCAGTAATAGTGGTAATTATTATCAAGTCTCACTGATAGATGAGGTTGGCAAAAAGTAAAGTTATACATTATTTAAATAGTATAGCTAATCTTGATTGGATAATATAGACACAAATGCAAGCAACAGATAGATAGTGCATTTATTTATTAATAAATAGAAGATTTAAAAAATATTTATGAACTGGGCCACAAAGAAATTCTCAATCTCCAAGGTATTTATATAATAAAGACATTCTTTACTGATAGTAGTACAATAAAATTATAGATAAAAGGTGAAATGCTATTTTTGCCTCCCATTATACATTTGAAAATCAAATTTGCAATTATTAAAAAATCACAGTGTTCATGATATAGTCTCGTGTGTGTGTGAGCACATGTGTATGTGAAAGTATGGACATAAGGGCATGTAAAGATCGTATATGAAGGATAATCATCAACAGTAATAGAGGGTGCTTTCAGAGTGGTGAAATTTAGTGGTTTTTTTTTTTACGTCCCTTATTATGTTTTGTTTAGTCATTGCTTTTCCACTGAGCATGGCTTACATCTATTATGGATATACACTGTTGTATATCTACTTATTTGTATTATATTAAATTTAAATTGATATCTATTGTAAATAAATAGAAATTTTATTGTGAAAATAATTCAAGCTGTGTATGTTTTAATAATAACATTGAAAAGCAATTTTTTTTTGCATTCTACAATAATGAACACATTATGTATCTAAATAGGAAAACTCAACTTCATATACAAGTATTTAAAAATTATTGATTAGTAAACTAATTGTTCAATTAAAGAAAGTAAAAATAAACAATGGAATCATTCCAAATAAGTGGAAGAGGGGACATAAATGTGCAAGTAGAATGAATACAATAGAAAAAGGAGGGTCACTAGAGATGGCTTACAAATTAGTTCTTCCAAAAATAAAAATATTGATTCAAATAAGAAGAGAAAATGCACACAAATCAAAATACACACAAGCACATACAGGATAGAACTGTAAGTTAGACGAAAATTTGCAAAAGAGAGAACATAGGCATTTTTTCACTTTGCAGGGCTCCCGTATCCACAAATTTCAGTTACCAAGGGTTGGTTAAATAATATTGGTCCCCACAACCATGTCATAAATACTTATTTACTTTAGAGTTTATTGGTCAGTGACATTTTTTTGGCTACTAGTTTAAGCCAGGGCATTTTAATTCATATTTGGGCTCCTATATCCTGTTGGACATCTAGGAGCGCATGGGGGGGGGACTACTACATTACCTGAGAAACAGTTTGCTGATACAGTTGTCACCCCAGTTTGTTCGTATTTGAATACTCAATTAGAGTAAAGCTCAGCATTGACTTATGGCCCCTTCCTTTCTTCATAATCCCTACTTGAAAATCAAATATTTAAGATTCCCTAGCTCCATTGTCTTTTGTGCCAGAATTGGTGAGCATAGCTAACATATGAAGAAGTCATGAAGTGAGAAGGAGAGGAAAAATTCAGAAACTGGAGCAAACATATCTTCAAATATCCTGGCAGGCAACCAAACTAACCTCATGAGTGCTGGTCCCAAGAGATAACTAGCACATGAATTTTTTAAGAATTTCCATCTACTGTTGATTTGTGGCCTGTTAGTATCCAACTGGTTAATTTGATCTGATGCAAAAACATACAGAACTGAGAGCAACACCGGTATCTTTGAGCAGGAGGCAGGGTAGAATGTGGCCCGTATTGAAGAGAAGATTTCACCACCTACTGGTAAGAAGAAAAGCATGAAGGTGGCTGGCCAGCAGCGTCCATCTTAGTTCTGTGGGAAGTTGCATTCACTTACAAGGTTTTGAGAAAGAAACTTTTTTCTTTGTCTAAGACAGTAAAATAAGTTGCTAATATGTAGAAAAATTTGAATTAAGAAAAGGCTGACCATTTTCAAGCAAATTTGTAATAGCTTATTTTCCAAATATACTTAACTCTTTTTAAGGTGGTTCCCCCCACCCACAAAGCTCTGTGCTGGAGAAGAGCGGAACCATTGTTACAGTTCCTAGACTCTTGAGAGTCCAAACTCCAAGGGGCAGTTATACATTTATATCAACAGATAGGTGACTTTACAGTATCTTTGATTCTTCTCTGATCTAGACTATGTATTCTTTGGTTACTTAATTGATTTTTAAAATTTAAAAGCATCAGTAGTGATAGAAATTCAATTTGACTAAAAGTTGCACCATTCCCAAACATTCCTGCTGTTCTCTTCTTTCAAACGAAAGTTGGCTTTCATGACATCAATCCCCAGAGCCAAGTAGGGTTTTTGCAAAGAACCCCATGTCAGTTTGAAAGGGAAAAAAAAACCTCTCTCCTGACAAAAAACGGTATCAAATTCCCATTTAAAGAAACAAAAATATGTTTGCATTAATAGCAACTTTTATGTGGATACAGAGGCATTGTTTAGAAATAGAAAGACTTGATTCTTCAAACTATGATTTGAGAGTTGTGACTGGTAAATATTTTTTCCTATGTAGGTCAAAAAGTCTAGCCCTGAGAAAGTAAGTTGCCAATATGAAAGCATTTTCTAAGGCAAAATGAGATCCATCTCTGATAAACATCTCCCTGTGAAGACAGGAGGGAGCCCCTCCTGGGTGGGAACATGTTGTGTGACAGAGGTGATAGAATAGTCTCTCCTGTGACTGCATCACATTCTACAAGACTCCACTTTCACAGAGGTTCTTCTTGTGGAAGGACCAGCCATGAGTGACCTATTATGCAGGGGCCATGAGCCAGGAACTTAGAGTTACTTCTAAGAGCTGAGAGAGGTTCTCATGGTCAGGCAAGAAGACAGGAACGCCATCATTTAACCATAGAGGGAGCTTGAAGGAGGAACCTATCAGCTGAGGCTTCAAATGAGGACCCATCTGGAAGATTCCACAATTTCTGCTTTGCAAGACCCTGAACAGAGGACCCAGTTAGCTCCTCAGCATGGAAACTGTGAGATGGCAAATATATATTGGTTTAAGCTGCTGAGTTTCTGGTATTTGTTATGCAGCAGTGAAAAACACTAAAAAACACACTGACACACTATTCAACTGCTCAAAAATAAGAAAGACGTCTCTTGGTCTTTAATAAAATGTGTTTTTATATACTATGCTCATCTTATTCTATAAAGGACCCTGATCAAATACACTTTAAATAGGCTTACTTGTGTTTCCTGTAGTGAGCAGGAAGAACCTTGTGCCAGCTCTCCAGGTCTGCATCCATTTAATCTCAGAGAAACAGGCAGAAAGAGACATCCTTGTGTCTGGGTATGCAGGAGAAAGTGAAGGCTTGGCTTGTTTTAGGGACTTACCACCTTCTTCTGCCCATGATGGAGAGGAGGTCAGAGTGTGGGTGCTTGAGGCTTCAGGGGCTTTATCCTGTCCCTCCACCTATAGATCCAGGTGTTCCAGGACCATCCTGTTCAGGGACCATGAGGTTTCCTCTCCTGATGAAATAATTTTCCACATGGTTGTAGAATAATGAATCCTTTTAGGAAAGACTGACCAAAACCATTGGGCTTATTTACTCCAAAAGCCTGGCCCCCAGTCTTGGTACATCTGTGAGGTAAGGTTGCTTTGAAAAATCTCTTAAGGAAGTCAGAAAGAACAGAATAGAGAGCTCAAGAGAGGTTCTGCCTGCCTGTGTTCATGGCAGTGAGGATGTTGGGACCAAAGCATCTTCCTGCTTGGAAGAATGTACCTCCGAGTTGCTATGAGATGAGTGAGGCGTACACATTGCTCACCAAAGGGGAACGTGGCAAACATTTGGCATTTGTTGCCATTACATTGTCAACATGATTTTGCACCTTCCGCCAGGATAGTGATGGTTTTTAAAGAAATCGCCTGGAAGAAGACTCAGGTCAGAGGGATGGACTGTTATACCAGCTCTTCTTCTTCCTACCTGTGTGACTTCCGGAAACTTTATTATCCTGGGAGGAAGTGCTGTCAGTGGCATCTCACTCTTCAGATCTGACTGATCCCGTGTGTTCCCTCGTCCTTCCAGCCCAGAATATGTGCCTCAGGCCAGGTCAGGGGGCTCCCTCGCTTTGAGCAGTGGCACCTGAGGCAGGGGAGGAGTGATGCTGGAAGTTGATGTGGAACCCACCAGGTCATGTGTCAGTTGAGGGATTCTGAGACTCATGCTAACATGGGAGCCCGAATGTCCCTGAGAGATTAAGCCCCAGTCATCTGTCTTCCTTTCCCAGTCACCCCTTCCCTTCTCTGGATCTGTCTTTCCACCCAGTGCACTCCCTGTTACATGCACTTCCCAAGTAAGCCTGAACTCTGGTCCTCCAAGGTGTGAGCAGATTCTAAGATAAATCTCTTTGGGTGTCAGCCATTCGTGTTTGAAGACAGGGATAATGATGATAGAGCAGATGTGAAGACTGAACGATCTATGCCATGCAAAGTGCTTTTTACAGGGTTGGGCGTGTAATAGGCTCCAATAAATATTAGTCTCCTCTCTTTAAGAGCTGAATCCAGGCTGCTGTTAGAATCTAGAGTGCACTCTGTGTTTGTTGAGTACACATAAAAAGTACTTTGGTTATCTTCTCTAATTTTAAGGAGAAAATAGAAAACCACTTTCCTCCATATCACTTTTTTCCTCCCTGGCTTCTACACTCATCAGCATTACTGAAGCGCTGAAGAGTTTTTAACTCTAGAGCTGAAATATTCAGCTAGGATTTTAAAAAACACTTTGCAAGAACAATTCCAGCACACTGAATTCCTTTGAATCGTACAGTGTTATTAATCGCCCCTATTGCTAATAATTTTAAAGATACAGTGATGGTTTCCATGAGGGGTTTTGCAAATGTTGGTGATATAGATGGACTCCTGCAACACACTCGGGACAGGGCTGGGAAGGCTCTCAGGTGGCTTTTCCCCACAGTTTTCCTTTGTTTGACACCAGGGGAGGACCAGGGGAGAGACTGGGAGTCCTTGTTGCTACATAAAAGGAACACTATTTTTCTCTTCTTTGTAGAAATAAAAAATATTTTAAAATCGCTCAGTCTCACATCTGTCTGTTTTCTTCAGTGACTGGTCTAAGGGACAGCACAGCTCCAGCTTCTCATCAGTCTCCCTGCTGCTCGTTAACACTGGCATCCGGGTTAGCTGCGGCCACCAGCTGGGGTGGCAGGCTCCTGACAGTCAGCAGTCATTGGTGTCAAGGCATTCTGCTCCACCACCATTCCTACTATTAAAACAAACTCTGTTGAAGAGAGAGGAAATTGTGTTACTAAATATAGCACATTCTTATAAGAATAGAAAATTGCCCTCTCTATTATACCATCTTAGAAGAAATGATTGGCCAGCCGAAGTCAAGTGTGAGAAGTAGGTGGGTTCTGAGCTTGGATCCCGCCCAGGCCCAGGAGGTCACAGGCACTCCCTTCCCTCCGTGAACAGAGGAGACATGATTCACTTGGGGCTGTGAGTTTTAGCAGGAGCTTGGCCTGCACACAGAGCTCTTTCCCAAACTGACTGTTGTTCTCTGTTGATTTCTTTTTCTCTCTCTTCCAATCTAGAAAGTGTCAGATTGACTTGGAAATTGGCTGAAACCTTATTTTATTTTTAGTTTTAAGTGTGTTTTAGTAAATTATATTGGAGTGTACCCGTTGACTCTGACTTTAGGTATGTGGGACTTGTGTCCGTTGACCTCTGTTTACAGATATTTATACCACATGCAAATATGTCTTTTCATTAGTATCTTTGTGGGCAGAGATTGTATCTTACTTTTTGTTGTACAGGGCCTGGCAAAATGAAGGTTTCAATAATGACTGTGAAATACAGAGGTGTTGCAGTCCCAGTGCTTGGAGTCAGAATTTGAGTTACAATTTTGGCTCCACCTTTTTCTAATTGTATGAAATTGTGAAAGTTTCTTTCTTTTTTTTATTTTGAAAGCAGGATTTATTGGGAGGACAGAAAAGCTCCCACAGTGGGAGGGGACCCAAGGGGGTTGCCGGAAATTGTGAACCTTTCTAATCTCTCTATTCAAGTTCCCTTCTCTGTAAAATGAGTATGAAAATAACTCACATACCATGGATTTGTTGTAAAAGAAAACAAGGGTTAAGACTTGCAAAGCACTTAGAGTTATTATTGCTGCTGTTACTTTTATTCTAAGAACAAAAGAGCAGGATATTGCAGCTTAACTATCACAAGTCCTGCTTTCAAGGCTCATCCAAGACAGAGTTGGGTTCAGAATTTATTTGCAGGGCTCTGCTTTATCTTCAACAGAGCGTTGGCACATTTTTTTTTACATCTGTGAATTGCTTTTCTTTCAGTATAAACTGAATTAAAAAAAGGAAAGTAGAATTGATGCAAACAACTGTCATTTATAAGACAACCAGTACAACAGCAAGCTGGCCAACTCATCCAAGGAATCTCCACCCACCCTGAATGTTCCAGGAGAATGATCCCCTGAGAAAGCATGCCTTTCACAGATGAGAGACCTTTTCTGAAGAACTTGGGACAAATTAATTAACCTCCCTGAATAGGCTTCTTTTTGTTCAGTGGAAGAAAATGACACCCATATTTCTGGATGATTTTGTTTTTGGACAGTATAACAAACTGGCTGCTGTCCCTCATGGTCAATCAAAGACGAGGGGCAGAAACTGGGAGAAAAGGGAGTTTAACTTCTGCAACCAGGTTACAGGGAGATGAGTCAGCATCATTGCTAAAAACACACTCAAAGCAAGCAAAGTTCAGTATTTATACCCCAAATCCATAGCCCTTCACCCACCCCAAGTTTGAAACATACATGCAGTTTTAGTATGATACAGAATTTTTTGACCATGAAAGTCTCTTGGTTAGGCTGACATTTTTAGATAACATTCTGAAATTTATACCATCCTTTTTTACAGTTTTCCAGAGGAAGGGGCAGGCAATCGTAGCATTTGAAAGGAAGGGAAAGTCACAACATTTAACAATGATAGCTTTAAATTGTTTTGAAACACAATTGTAACAGGACTCTGTCTATAACATTCTGATGTTCTCATACTCGCAGAAGAAGGGGTGGGGGCAATGCCCACACCAGGCTTTCAGACACACTCCTATGGCCTCGGACCATTCTCCATGTCTCCTAACTATCAGGTGGTCTGGTTTAACAAGCTATTTCTTCTCTAGCACCATCCATGGATTGCTAGATAAGATTCGCCTTCCAGATCAGTGGGGCAAGGCTGAGACAAGGGAGAAGGAGGATTGGCCACATTCTGAGGGCAGTGTTGAGGAAGGAAAAATGTGCACTTTTAAATTCAAGTGACTTTTACAGTTAGCCTAATTCAGCTGTGAAATTTTCTTGATACAAGTGTCTAAGTATTTTCTAAATGATTGTCCTGAAAAAACTAATATGGCCTCTTTTCCACCTGTAACAATCTTGATGATTAAATGAAATGATGTTTATAAAGATGGTAGATGGCCATCAGTGAAGTTTCACTTCTCTATTCTCTTGGTAGGTTCTGAGTTTGATAGTCCCAAATTATTTAGACTATTTTGAGCAGCTTGATGAATGCAGTCATATAAATAAAGAAACAATAATCTCCAACCATGTCAGCCCAAAACCTAGCCAATGAATGAAGAACTTCAGGGGCTTTGGTGGTCAGTGTTTGTACAACCTTGGGAGGTAATTGCTTGTGCAGCAGAGGTCTCAGATGGAAGACTCTGATATGTGTGGTAGATGGCCTTCCAGGAGTCTGATAAGGGCTTTTTGGCCAAAGGAGAATAAAGGAAGAGTTTTGTGTTCCTGTCTAAGTGAGCAAATCCTGGGACGATAGCCTGGTTGTGTCTCTGAAACTGGTCCCTGGGAACCAGTCCTGATGCTTTGTGGTAAAATGGGGTGAGGTAGAAACTGAAGCTCTGTTTTCAAGGGGTCAAGTCACAAGGAAAGCTGTGTTGGCATGCAGGTGTGAGGGAGGAAAGCACAGGGTAGTTGTGGTGTGGTGAGACTTGAAAACATGGGTTGCTTTAAGCCCTGAGGTTCTGCAGTACATTCCTGGGATTCTCCGGTCAGTGCAGGGGCCAGCTGGGTCCTGCATTGACCCCTGGACAGGACCCCCACGCCCCAACACAAGGGCTCTTGAAGTACACATGACTCTATCTCTGAGTCAGGCTGCTATAACAGAACACCATAGACTGGGCGCTTGAACAACAGACATTATTTCTCATAATCCTGGATACTAGAAGTCTGAGACTCTGGCAGATCTGGTGTCTGGTGAGGGCATACCTTCTGATTCACTGTGTCTCCACATGTTAGGCAAAGAGACAGAGGAAGCAAACTCCCTTGGGTCTCTTCTTTTTTTCAATTAAAAAAATTTTTATTTGAAAGATGTGGGGTATGATTCAGGATTAGGTACAAAAATGGTCATTATACAGGTGAAATTTGGGTCTCCCATTGGTCCTCACTTTGCCTGGTTTAGGATCAGATACCCTTTCTGATTTTATGTGCCTCCTCCTCCTCCCCTGGAGTGTCCTGCTACTGCTAATTTCTGTCTTGTAGTATTATCATGAATATTCAGGGTCCACTTATGAGTGAGAACATGTGGTACTCAGTTCCTTGTTTCTGTGATAGATCACTGAGTATGATAGACTCTAAAGCCATCCAAGTCAAAGCAGCCTGGTATTGGTACGGAATAGACATATGGACCAATGAAACAAGGATAGAAATTCCAGAAGCAAAACCTCAATTTCTTAACCAACTCATCTTCAAAAAAGTCTCTACCAAAAATCTCTAGGGAGAGGAAAGCTTATTCAGTAAATGGTGCTGGGAAAACTGGCTGATCACATGCAGAAGATTGAAACAGGACCCCTACCTATTACCATATACAATAATCAGTCCTAAATGGATAAAAGACCTAAATGTAAAATCTCAAACTATAAGAATCTTAGAAAACGCAGGAGATACTCTTACAGACATTGGAATAGGCAACCAATTCCTCATGAAAACCCCAAAAGCCCATTCCACAAGAGATAAGATAGACAAGCTGGGACTTCATCAAATGGAAAAGCTTCGGCAAAGCAAAAGAAACCATCAAGAGAGTTGGGAGATAGCTCACAGACTGGGAAAAAATATTTGCCAACTGTATATCTGACAAAGGCCTAATATCCAGGATCTACAAGAAACTCAAAAGTACTGAAAAGAAAAAAGCAAACAGCCTTATTAAAAAGTGGGCAAAAGATACAAATAGACACTTCTGAAAAGAAGATATATGAGCACCCAACAGATACATGAAAAATGCTCAGCCTCGTTAATCATCAAAGAAATGCAAATCAAAACCACACTAAGATACCATCTATCTCCAGTCAGGATGGCCATGATAAGTAATTCAAAAAACAACAGATGCTGGAGAGGATGTGGAGAAAAGGGAATGCTTCTATACTTATGGTGAGAGTGTAAACTAGTAAAACCTCTGTGGAAAACAGTGTGGCTATTTTTAAAAGATCTAAAAATCGATCTTCTATATGACCCAGCAATCCCTCTTCTGGGACTATATCTGGAGGAACTCAAATCATTCTACAAAAAAGATAACTGTGCTTGCATGTTTTTTGCAGCACTATTCACAATAGCAGAAATATGGAACCAACCATGCTGCCCATCAAATGAGGACTGGGTTTTTAAAAATGTGGTACATATATACAATGGGATATTGTGCAGCCGTAAAGAAGAGGAAGCAAGCTCCCTTGGGTCTCTTCTTATGTGGGCACCAGTCCCATCATGAGGCTCCTTCTTCGTGAACTCACCCAGCTCCAAGGCCCCACCTTCTAACACCATCACACTGGGGTTAGGGCTTCAGTGTATGAATTTGGGGGGGGACACAGATATTTGGTCCACAGCACTCCACGTTAACTCAGACTGAGGAAGCCTACCTAGAGAGACTTGTGCTAAAACTCTGTTCTTTTAAGAAAGTATTTATTCGATTAAAAAATGTAAAGTAATATGTGCTTATGGTAATAAGTAAAGCTTAGTAATCTGCCCTCACTCACATTCCCCTCCAAACTAAAAATGAGCAACACAAGGGCCTGCTGCACTTCCTTGCATGCCTTCCTGCATTCCCACCGAAGCATAGTCCCCTCACAAAGACACAGGTAATTCACAGAAGGTGCAGTTCACACCCTGGCACAACTAATTCACACAAAACAGAATTCAAACAAAACACATGTAAGTGTGCATATATAATTTTTTCTTACAAAATGGGATATTTTAACATTATTCTCTAATTTAAAAAAATAATCTTAGTAGTCTTATATGTAAATATATATAACAAGTTTGTGTGTGTGTGTGTGTGTGAGTTGCTGTAATTAGTTTGCTAGAACTGCTCTAACGTAGTACCACAAATGAAGTGACTTAAACAACATTTTTTTCTACTCTGAGGCCAAAAGTTTGAGAGGAGGTGTCAGTTAGCCACCTTCCTCTTCAGGTGTAGAGGAAGCATCTGCCCAGGGTCTCTCTCGCCACCTCTGTAGTTCTCTGGCTTGTGGCTGCCTAGTTCCAGTCCTCACCTGACTTCTCCTGGTGTGTGTCTGTGCCACATTCCCCCTGTGCATGAGGCTGCCAATCACAGGGATTAGGGCAAGTCCTATTCCTGAATGACCTAATTTTACTCATTACATCAGCAACAGCCCTCTTTCCAAATAAGGTCATGTTCTGAGATACCTGGGGTTGTTAGCACGTCAACATATGAACTTGGAGTGTAAGAAGGAACAAAGAGAACAAAGAAAGAAGTGTGCAGGGGAAAAGCAGGAATAGCTCTAACCTTGAGGCAGGCATTACTCTTTTTCTGGAAACTTTCTCTGCAGACATTATACAATTGATTGTACCCTTATCCGCTGCACCTGCATAACTAGCTACATCTGTTTCTGTAAACTTGCTTGCTTGCCCACGCCTCCAGAATGTTGCCATAAGAGCCCTGGGAAGTCCCAAGTTCTGTCTTTAGCCTGCCAGGATGTAAATCTAAACTACATAAGACAGCCCTGTGTTGCAGCTCTGGGCTCTTGCTCGGAACTAGTTCTCTGCAAGTGGCTGCTGGCCAGCAGAGCCTTGATTAATAAACCTCTCCTTTGTTAATTTGAGTCAGTGGGCTGTCATTTAATCGCTCGGACCCTACTTCAGGAGGGGACGAGATGCAACCCACAACACTACTGCACGTTCCCTCTTAGTGAATGTGACAACCACTGCAGGTTGCCCACTCGGTTACCCCTGCTAGCGAACTGAACCTCCTATTTTATTCAGGATCCACTAGCCTTGTCCTTTCTGAGAGAGTGAACTCTTCCCTTGGCTGGGGATGAAGAACATGCTCTTTTCCCTTGCTGGTGATTGGCTGAGGAATGAACATCACAATTCTGACCATTGAAATTTGAGGGGAGGTAAGCTGGAGTATTTCTGGGGAGATTATTGTGACTCTTAAAATCTGGTTTTATTAGATAGCACATCTCTATCCTTAGGCTGTTTAGAGTCGTTTGAGCTTTTACAGCTTAACATATACTAATTAATATAGATATCGAATAATTTATTCAGAATTTAGGTTGCTTTTAGATTTTTATTTTTTCTTATAAACAATTTCACGTTTGATCTCTCTCTATATATCTACATATACACTGAACATTTATATATACACACATATCTATTTGAGGGGGCCCAAGAAAGTCAGAATTATCTTCTGGAGAGTGGGTCCCTTATAGTACAGGCCTCTTCTGATAGGAAAGTATTCTAGGAGCCCACTGGCATCGGTGTACCAGCTAGTGTTGTTGTGAGAGGCTGCGTTCAGCTTCAGTGAATTTTTTTTTTTTTGAGATTCTTTCCATGCATTTTGCCTCTTTCATGATGGGTGATTTACACAAACAACCTGTCCATACTGAGCTGAGTGTTCAGTGGTCTTTGATAAAAAATGTCAGGATCCCCATGTCCCATGTCCCACCCTCCCTACTCACCCGGTCTGGCCCTGAGTGACTTTTTTGCTTCCCTGGATGAAACAAGTTCTCAAAGGGAAACTTTTTGCCAATGTGGAAGAAGTGAAACAAAAAAAATGGCCGAAGCACTAAAAGGCATCAAAACTGATGAGTTCAAAAATGATTTTTAGCAGTGGAAAAAGTGTCTCAGTAGGAGTGTTGCATCAAACAGAAAGTACTTTGGAGGTCACTGAAGTTTAAACATGTAAGAATACACCATTTTTAATAAATTCTGGTTTTTTGGCCCCCCCATAACACACACACACACACACACACACACACACACACACACACACACACACACACACTGTCATATCTATGTCTTCTACATCTATTTACCTATATTGCCTTAAGTTGAGGTTGTGAAGGAGAGGTACCACTAAGCAAATGGCCATATCAAAGAATATTTTAATTTTAAGCTTAATGGATGTTGCCAGATTAATTTCTAAGGTCACACTCTGATCAGCAAATCTGATTGTGTTCATCTACTTGCATTCTTACCAGTACAGAAATGATTCAAATTTAAAACATTCTGGTGCATCCGATGACAAATATACATATAAATTCTATCTGGACTCCTAGAGAAGTTGAATGTCTTTTCACATGATTATATTGATCAGTTGCATTTTCTCTTTCCTGAGTTGCTGTTATATATTTTGCTCATTTTTCTTTTAGGTTGAATTCCATTCTTAATACTAGTTTTTTCTATTTTATAGATATATCTTAAGATACATGTTTGTATAAAAGAAAAAATTATCATTCAAGTAAAAAAATTATTTCTTAGCCTACATTTAGTCCATATGAAATTTGGGCCAAATTGCTATTTAGTAAAATTAAAATTAAGACAAAATATTAATTTAATTTCTTTGATAAATATATTTGTATTGGAAAAAGTGGAGAACATTTAAAAAGTAATGTTTTAGATAATTGTATTTTAATTATAAATATGATTACAGGTTTTCTTTGTGGTGAACATTTTTTATTGTAAATATAATTTTCATTTTTACATTTTACAATGTATATGCCAACTTCATTTTGGTTTGCTAGTGTGACATATTATTCATGACCATAATTGGAATTCTTAAAACTGACATTTCTTTCTGAGTCTTTACACTTTTTAAGGGAATACCTGCTTGGAGACACTTAAGCAATGATAGTAAAACAATTCAAATTAGTCAGTAGTGTGTGATTTAAACGACACCTAATTGCCTTCTTGCTGGAGCTTATTTGTCTAACAAACCTGGACGAGATGAGGCTAGTGCAGCCCTGCACAAAATGTCTTGCTCTGTATTGCCTGTTCTGCTGTAATTGATCATTGGAGACTGGACATTCAGGCTGTTACAGTGGGTCACTGGTTGCTTTTTGCTTTTTTGTTTTTGTTTTTTTACTTTGGGAGAAGATAAATGGGTGTTTTTCCTGGCCGATGATAATATTCCCAAATTTCCTTCTGAATATGCAGAACAAAATGGATTCCTAAATGAAATCCACTGGGAATTGAGTTCCTCTGTCATTCTTTTTTTTAAGAGTGCACCTTGCACTCTGACAGAAAATTGTTCATTAATCCCCACGGAATGGCCAATTTTCCAATGCACTCACTCAAGTGTACCAGAGCTATAAAAAATTCTGAAGACCCTGGCTGCCATTAATTGCTTTCTGTGGCTTTTATTAGGCTGTGCATCCCCACGAAGGACACCAAGTCCCTGCTGATCATTAGCTCCAGTCTGTTTATTTATTTATTTTTTAAAACACCAAATAGTGAACGATACCTTCTAAGCACTATGCAACTGAGACAAAGTTTTCAGGGCACAATGTGGCCATGATCTAGAATGGAGCTTAGTATTGGAGTAGAGGCACCCATGGCTACGTCAGATAAAACAGGTGGCAGATTTGGGAGCAAGTTGCGTATTTATGTTAACTCTTTGAATATTAGAGAGTTAATGTTAGAGAACCAAATGGCACCTGAGAAAGTGGAATCTAGGATCAAATCCTATGAAAGGAAGTAAAATTCTTTTGAGAATAAGGGGATGGAAAAGACTGGATTGGTAACTGTGGAGAGAACTCACTAGGAAATGGTTGGTGGGAGAAACCTCTCTCTTCCTGTTGGCTGTGACCTGAGTGTGGTCACAGGTCACACAAATGCTCCACAGAGGGTAAATTACAAAGGAACCAATTTCTGGAGGATGGGTTAAGGCCAGTGGCATGAAATACGGGTGCTCTAGACAATTATAATTTGAGGAATTTTCTTGGAAGGGCCAGGCGTTTCCTTGCCCAGTGCTACAGTTCCCATTGAATGGATTGCTGTGTTTCAATCTCAGGAAGGAGGATTAAAGCTGTGGGCTTGAGATAAAACCCCAGCTCTGTGATATAGCCCTGGACATGCAATTCCTGCATTCTCTCTGCTGTCTTATCTCTAAACAAGAAAATGCTACTGACCTCACAGGACTGTTGTGAAAATTAAATAACAAATGGGTAGGAAAGCGTATTCTAAATCATAGTGGAGTAAACAAATGCATAGTAGCCACACTCCTGGCCTTTATGGTGACTCTGGTGTCAATGGCTGAAACAACACAGGGTCTCAGATTTTACATTTAATGTTTAGTAAAAATAATACATGCACACAGTTTGAAAATAAAATAGTCCCTTAATATCAAATAACCAAATAAAACTTCAATGACATTGGCTTCATTGCCCTCTTTGCCCAGTTATGCTCCCATGAAGAAAGTATTTCCAACTTTTCTGGGAGTTTTCCTAATGTATGCTTGTGTTGTCATCATTATTTAATCAACTTCAGACTTTGGTTCCTGACCTTTCTCTTATGTGTAAGGGTTAGCTCTTGTTTAACCACTCCTTTCTGCCTTCTTTTCTCCCAATATTATTATGCCACTGTTGTCGTTAAATCAGTAATCAGTGTTTATATCATTAACTGTATAAATATTGCTCTTTGTAGAACCAAGATATGCACTATGATTACATTCTGTTTTTGTTTTGTCTTGAGTTATGGCAGTCATTTTTTTCTAGTTTTTTTCCCCTCCAAAATGCTTTATCATATCATTTATTATACGTTATTTAAATGTATAAATATTATTCTTGGGAAAACCAAGCAGTGAACCAGGAGTATATTCTTTCTGTTACATGGTTTTGATTTTCCTTGGTTTAATGATTGCCTCATTTCACCCCATGTCTAATTTTCTAAACAAATACTCTCACTTGTTTCCAGATGAGTTGCTCCATACACTCCCCAGGCATCTGCTTTCTCCAGCCAGCTGTTTTCCTGGAGCCTTGGGCACCAGTGCCACTCTCATCTTTCTAGGACTTCTCTTCTCTGCTTGTCTATGTTGGTTCTGTTTCCTGGAGCTCTTTTTTGATTTATTTTCTTGTTTGGCTGGATCACACCCTCCAGCAGCCTCCGTAACAAAGGGTATATCAGAGGCAAACCTTTTCCATTCCAACACATCTCAAAATATCTTTTATCAACTTACACATTTGGTTGGGAGCTTGTCTAGGGATTTTTAATTCAACATTTGCTTCTAAGAAGTATAATCTCAATTTGAATTTGTAATTCAGAATTGTTGTTGAGAAATCCTATCTCATTTTGAGTCTCATCCTTTTGGGCATGATAAGGATACTTCCTCCATCATTCCCATTTTCTCTGGAATTCTTTACGGTTTTATCTTTACCTCTAGTGTTCTGAAATTTTATTAAAATGTCCAGCCTGATAGTTTCTTTCCATTCCTTGTTCTGGACACTCTGCTGGCCCATTCTAGCACATGATTTATATTTTTTAAATATGAGAATTTTCTTGAATTACTTTTTCCATAAGAACTTCCACTCATTTTCTCCATCTCTTTTTGGGAAATCTTTTGGAAAGATGTTAGACCTCCTGATTAATTTTTAAAATGTCTAATATGTTCTTATGTAATTCCATCTTTTTTGTCTTTTTATTTTAATTTATGACAGAGTTCTAAAATTTTATTTTCTGATCACTTATTAATTTTTTACATGTGTGCTATCATATTTCTAATTTCTGATTTTTTTCTGTTCTCTGGTGTCCTGACCTGAATGTTTTCTGGATGAAATATTTAGTTATAATACTGAAGACATTAATTAAGACGTTTTTGAGGTTTCTTTTGTTCTCTACTTTGTATTTCCTTTTTTTTGCTTTTTATTTTCCTGTCTTTTGTATTATAGACATTTCTTAAACTCTGGTATGCCAATCCCCTCCCTATCTACCATCACTTATCTCTATTATCTCTATCTATATACCCACCCATTCATTCACCCATCTTTATCTATCTTTCTATTTACATCTCTCTCTCTCTCTCATCTAACTATCTATTAACTGTCTATCCATCCATCCATCCATCTATGATGGTTAATTTTATGTGTCAACTTGACTGGGCCGTGGTATGCCCAGATATCTGGTTAAACCCAATGTCTGCATGTGTTTGTAAGGGTGTTTCCAGAAGAGATTAACATTTGACTCAGTAGACTGAGTAGAGCAGATGGTTCTCCTCAGTGTGAATGGGAATCATCCAATCCATCGGGACACCAAATTGAAGAAAAAGGTGGGGAAAGGAAGAATTCTCTGGCTCTATGCCTGAATACATAAGCTGGGACATTGATCTGCTCCTGTCCTCAGTGCTCCTAAATTCTTAGGCCTTCAGAACTGGTTGGAATCCACACCATTGGTTCTCTAGCTCTCAGGCCTTTGAACTACACCACTGACTTTCCTTGGACTCCAGCTTTCAAATGACTGATATGAAACTTCTCAGCCTCTATACCTGCATGAACCAATTTCTCATAATCAATCTAATTCTATATAAAACAATATATCTTATTATATATAATTGGATGTAATTAATATATAATCAAATATTTACTAGTATATATAATAAACATACATATATATAATACAGGTTAAATATCCCTTATGTAAAATTCTTAGTACCAAAAGTGTTTTGAATTTTAATTTTGTGCTGATTATTAATTTATTTATTTTACCATTTTTTAATTTTAAAATTGTGGGGTACACTTAAGGGTTAGGTATACAAATATGTATTGTTCAGGTACCCTTGTTGATGAGGTGTGTCCCCCTGTCCGCAGACAGATATTGACTACCGTTAATCCCACCTCCCTTCTCCTCCCTGCTCCCCCACTGTCAATCCTTTTCTTATAGTATTACGGTAGTTGTTCAAGGTTCACTTATGAGTGAGAAGATGTGATACTTAGATCTTTGTTTCTTTGAGAGCTTACTCAGTATTATAAGCTCCAATTCCATCCAGATTGTTGCAAAATTCATGATTTTGTTTTTTTTTATGGCTGCGTAGTATTTCATCATGTATATGTACCACATTTTTAAAATCCAGTCCTCCTTTGATGGACAGCATGGTTGGTTCCATGATCTAGCTATTGTGAACAATGCTGCGAAAAACATACACGTGCAGGTATCTTTTTTATAGAGTGATTTGAGTTCTTCAGGGTATATTCCCAGTAGGGAGATTGCAGGGTTATATGGAAGGTCAATTTTTAAGCTTTTAAGAATTGCCACACTGATTTCCACAGAGGCTGCACTAGTTTATATGCCCACCAACAGTGTAGAAGTGTTCCCTTTTCACCACATCCTTTCCAGCATCTGTTATTTTTTGAGTGATTGATAAGGGCCGTTCTGACTGGAGTTAGGTATCTCAGTGTAGTTTTAATTTGCACCTCCTTAACTACTAGTGAGGTTGAACATTTCTTCATGTATCTGTTGGCTGCTCATATGTCTTCTTTTGAGAAGTGTCTGTTCATATCTTTTGCCCACTTTGTAATGGGGTTGTTTATTGTTTTCTTTTCAGCACATTTGAGTGCCTTGTAGATCCTAGATGTTAGGCCTTTGTCATACATGGAGTTGGCAAATAATTTTTCCCAGTCTGTGGGCTGTCTCCCTTCTCTCTTGATGGTTTCTTTGGTTTTGCAGAAGCTTGTCAGTTTAATGAGGTTCCACTTGTCTATCTTATCTCTTATGGCCTGGGCGTTTCAGGCTTTGCTCAAGAATTGGATACCAGTTCCAACTTCCATAAGGGTGTGTCCTGCATTTCTAAGGTTCTTATGGTTTGAGGTTTTACATGAAGTCTCTGATCCATGTAGAGTTAATTTTTGTGTATGGGGATAAATAGGGGTCTTGTCTGAATCTTCTGCATGTGGTCAGCCAGTTTTCCTAGCACCATTTGCTGAATAGGTTCTCTTCTTCCCAGTGGTGGGTGGTGGAGGCTTTGTTGAAAATGAGTTGGTTGAGAAATTGGGGTTTTGCTTCTGGAATTTCAATTCTATTCCATTGGTCTATATGCCTGTTCTTGTACAAATACCAGGCTGTTTTGATTATTGTAGCTTTATGGTAAAGTTTAAAGTCTGGTGTTGTGATACCTCCTTCTTTGTTTTTTGCTGAGGATTTTTCTGGCTATTCTTGGTTGTTTGTGTTTTCATATGAATTCCTGTATTGTTTTTTCTAACCCTGAGAAGAATGTTGCTGGTAATTTGATGGGTATTGCATTCAATCTGTAGATTGTCTTAGGTAAGATGGACATCTTTACAATGTTGATTCTTCCAATTCATGAGCATGGGATATTTTTCCACTTGTTTGTGTCATTCAGTTTCTTTGAGCAGTTTTGTAGTTTTCATTGTAAAGGTCTTTCACGTCTTTGGTTAGGAAGATGCCAAGGTATTTCATTTTTTTTGTGGCTATTGTGAATGGGATTGTGTTTTTTTATTTGGTTTTCTGTTTGTTTATTATTGGTGTAAAGAAATGTGATTGTCTTTTGCATATTTATTTTATATCCTGAGACTTTGCCAAAGTCCTTTATCAGTGCAAGGAGGCTTTTGACAGATTCTTTTGGGTTTTCAAGGTACATGATCATGTCATCTGCAAAGAGAGATAACTTGACTTCCTCTTTTTCTATTTGGATACCCCTGATCGCCTTCCCTTTTCTGATTGCTCTAGTCAAGACTTTCAATACTATGTTGAACAGGAAGGGTGAGAGTGGGCATCCTTGTCTTGTTCCAGTTTTCAGGGGAAATGGTTCTCATTTTTGTCTGTTTAGGAGTATGCTGGCTGCAGGTTTCTTGTAGATGGCTTTTACTATTTTGAGGTATGTTCCATGTATGCCTAGGTGTTCAAGGGTTTTTATCAAGAAGGGGTGCTGGATTTTATCAAAAACTTTTTCTGTATCTAATGATATAATCATGTGGTTTTTGCTGTGACATCTGTTGATGTATTTAATTACATTTATGGTCTTGCGAATGTTGAACCAGCCTTGCATCCCAGGGATAAAGCCTACTTGGTCATGATGGATGATTTTTGAGATGTGTTGTTGAATCCAGTTTGTTAGGATCTTGTTGAGAATTTTAGGATCTACGTTCATCAAAGATATTGGCCTGTAGTTCTCTTTCTTTGTTAGGTCTTTACCTGGTTTGGGTATCAATGTGATGTTGACTTCATAAAATGATTTGGGTAGAGTTCCATCTTTCTCAATCACCTGTAATACTTTCAGTAGGATTGGTGTCAGCTCCTCCTGAAATGTCTTATAGATTCTGCTGGAAAACCGTCTGGTCCAGGGCTTTTTTTTTTTGTAGGTAGTTTTCTTATTACACAGACAAATTCCTTGATTGTTATTGGTCTATTTAGGGTCTCAATTTCTTCTTGTTTCAACCGAGGCAGGTTGTGTGATGTCAGAAAGTTCTCCATTTCCTTAAGGTTTTC